>NW_005370809.1:161409-175953 GCF_000412655.1 Myotis brandtii | reverse complement strand
GGCTCTTCAACCTGTCCACCCCCGTGCTGCTGTGGGGCGGCCTCCTCACGCCGCAGCTCTGGGACGCCCTGATCCAGCTCCGGGGACCCTACAGCTGGCTCGGCCTCCCCCAGGAGGCCATCGCCTCCACGCTGCGCCTCCTGAATGGCTCGGAGAGCGCGCAGCTGTTCCCCGTGTCCCAGGAGCCGCGGTGCCTTCGCTGCGCGGTGGTGGCCAACGGAGGCATCCTGAGGGGCTCCCGCCAGGGCCGGCGCATCGACGCCCACGACTATGTCTTCAGGCTCAATGGTGCGGTGATCACAGGCTTCGAGAAGGACGTGGGCACCAAGACCTCCTTCTACGGCTTCACGGTGAACACCATGAAGAACTCCCTCTACAACTACGGGCACCTGGGCTTCCGCTCCGTGCCGCGGGGACCAGGCGTGCGCTACATCTTCATCCCTTCCAACATCCGCGACTACCTGATGCTGCGCTCCGCCCTGTTGGGTGTGCCTGTCCCTGAGGGTCGGGACAAAGGGGACAGGCCTGAGGCCTATTTTGGACCACATGCCCCTGCAGGTAAATTTAAGTTACTGCATCCCAACTTCATCCACTACCTGAAGGAGAGGTTTTTGAATTCCAGCCACATTCACATAGATGCCAAAGGCGTATACATGCCTAGCACTGGGGCCCTCATGCTGCTGACAGCCCTGCATACCTGTGATCAGGTCAGTGCCTATGGATTTATCACAAAAAACTACCAGAGCTTTTCTGACCACTATTTTGACCGAGAAAAGATGCCACTGAAATTTTATCTGAACCATGATCTGTATCTTGAGGCAACGCTGTGGGAAGACCTGCACAAGGCTGGCATCATTCAGCTGTACCAGCGCTGACCCCGACATCTCCCAGCCCTTTGCGTCTCCTTATAAAGCCTTGGCTCTCATCCTCTCGGTGGCTGAAACCGTTTTCTTTTTTAACCTATGAGAGGAGCTCCATCTTTCTCCCCTTCTTTCCAAAGCGGGGTGTGGAAGGTGGGAAGGTGGGTTCATGACTCTCACCAAATATGAGACAATGGGATCTTGCCTCTGGCTCTTCCAAGAGAACTCCCCTCTGGATCTTACATTCCAACCTCAGCCAAGGAAAAATAGACACCTCTGCTGGATCCATTTTAAAATGAAAAATAACATTCCCAATAAATATGCTGTACCTTAGCTCACAGAGGCAGGCATACCTGTGTTTAGCATCATTTAAAAAAAAATAATTATTGTTAAAAGTTTTACATATGTTCCTTTTTCCCCCATTGACCCCACCCCAGGCCTTCAGCACCCTATTGTCTGTGTCCATGGGTTATGCATATATGCATACAAGGGCTTTGGTTGGTTACCTCCCATCCACCCTCCCTCCCCCACCTTCCCTCTGAGATTCCACACTCTGTTCCATGCTTCCATGTCTCAGTGTTTAGCATCTTGAAGCCAGCATTTGGTTTCGTGATACTTTTGGAATACCAATTCAGCCATTCCAGACCTATCACTGAACCTAGATTAAGCAGCAGTAGAGGCAAAGGCACAGTGTCTAACCCAAACGTCCCACTGGCTATGTCAGGATTTCACAGAACACTCCAAGTCTTCAGCAACTCAAGGATAAGTCTTAAGAACCTGTCTGTAAGATGTTAATTCTCGGAGGACATGATCAATTTGCTTCTGCCCTATGGGGAGTGGAGACTTTTTGTCTGATAAAGTCGGAGCACAAAAGAGAAGCAGAAAAGACAATGCAATTTGAGTTTAAATAATTATATAAATGACAAAAAAGTCATTTGTGGGTTTTCTTTTTTTCCATTAAGGATGTAGAGAAAGCATATAAAATGCAGGGTGAAGGGTGAAGATCACTTACAAATCAAGAATCTGGTGAGGTAGACGGAGGGTTGAGAGAAGAGAGGGATGTTGGGGGGCTGGGTGAAAAAGTGAAGGGGTTAAGAGGCACAAATTGGTAGTTACAGAATAGTCACAGGGATGAAAGTACAGCATAGAGAATATAATCAATAATACTGTAATAACTCTCTATGGGGCCAAGTGGGTACTTGAAATATTAGGGGGACCACTCTGCAAAGTACTATGCTATACATCTGAAAATAATGCAGAATAATATTGAATGTAAACTGTAACTGAAAAAACAACAACACCCAAAACAAACAAAAGAATCAGGAGAGATTTCTGGGTATTTGATTGGAGTGTCAATAATACTGAAGACTACCTACCACTGGAGTAAATACCATTATAAATTTATTACCATCTTGTAACAAAAACCAATGGGTTAGGAACCCTTAGTCAAGTCATGATTCCAATTAATTTGAACTGAGATAGTCAATAATCAGTTTAATGGTTTTAGATGAATTAGAGCTGTAACGTCTGGGCTTTTATTGAGACTTGGTTGCTTCCCAGACTGGTTTAAGGAAGTCTCATCCCACATATTATCACCATACAGCCTGTTTAACCAAGCCTTGTGATAATGTCTTGATAACTGTAGCTATGGACAGCCTATTCCGCTATACCAGGTGTTTAGCTGACAAGAGACTTTCCAAGGGAGCCTTTGCCTGGAAAATTCACCAAGGACCAGCATCTGGCCTTCAGGTCTGTGGTTTTGGAAGACAGAGTTTATCAACACTAGGAATGAATGAACTCAACAACTAGAATCAAGAGAGTAAGGTTTACGTAAGTATAATAAATTTACAGAAAAACCTGATAAACAAACAAAATAGGTTGTGAGAGTGTTGTAAGAGACATTACAATAACCTTTGAATGTTAAGAGAGTACTCAGGACAGGTCTGACCTAGCAGTAGAAACTCAATTCTTGGAAATAAGGAAGTTGTAGATCTAACCCCTTTCCAAGGGAGCCTTTGCCTGGAAAATTCACCAAGGACCAGCATCTGGCCTTCAGGTCTGTGGTTTTGGAAGACAGAGTTTATCAACACTAGGAATGAATGAACTCAACAACTAGAATCAAGAGAGTAAGGTTTACGTAAGTATAATAAATTTACAGAAAAACCTGATAAACAAACAAAATAGGTTGTGAGAGTGTTGTAAGAGACATTACAATAACCTTTGAATGTTAAGAGAGTACTCAGGACAGGTCTGACCTAACAGTAGAAGCTCAATTCTTGGAAATAAGGAAGTTGTAGATCTAACCCCTTGATCTGTTTTCCTGATCTTGAAAAGCCTGCTGATTTTGAGTGGGGTTGTTTTCCTGAGCAGGATGCAAAGGTGATTTCTTTCCCAGGCTCTTGTCCAGATGGATTCCAAGAATGAAGCCATGGACAAAAGATGGTAGATGAAATGGTGGAAATTTATTGGAAGGAAATACAGACTCCCATGTAGGGAGAGGCCCTGTTCCTAGGGGGTAACCCACCAAGCTCTTTTTTGCTAAGGTTTATAAGGGCTGCAGTTCTTTGTCTCTTGATGCTCCCTTCTTATTGGTCACTATAGAAGCTTCAAAGCCCCAAACCACATGGTGCCCTCCTCTTTCTCTCCCCTTTCAGTGGTAGAATTCTCCATCCTCTGTGAAAATCTGTTTTCCTCTTTCTCCCCATACCCTGTGGCTTTTCCTATCTTCTGTGAATGGATGTCATCCTCTCTTCTTTTCTTGCGGCACCCCCTCCTCCCCTCTATGAATGTATGCCTTCTGGCAGTTCCAAGCCCTCATCTATGCACTCCTTCCCCATGGACTGTCTTTATTCCTAAAACTCCCTAAACCTGCCTATTTTATCCCTAAAACTCCTTTCACTTTTTATGTCCCTTTGCTACAAACGTAAGTGGGTGAAGCCCTAAAGGTGAAGCTGTCTGTGAATATAAAGTGCTAATGTAATTAGCCAAGGAGATTGGTTTGTTCAAAGAAGTTCAAATTTCCTGAAATTCTAGTGGGTGAGACTCTTCTTATGCTTTTCAAATTTCTCATTTTTTTTATTTTTTTAAAATATATTTTATTGATTTTTTTTACAGACAGAGAGGAGGGGAGAGGGATAGATAGTTAGAAACATCGATGAGAGAGAAACATCGATCAGCTGCCTCCTGCACACTCCCACTGGGGATGTGCCCGCAACGAAGGTACATGCCCTTGACGGGAATCGATCCTGGGACCCTTCAATCCACAGGCTGACACTCTATTCACTGAGCCAAACCGGTTAGGACTCAAATTTCTCATTTTTTAATATGAGAAAACAAATAATCAAGATCTCACACAGTGGTTCCTTATTCTCCACTGTATGTGCTTCAATTATTCTCTTTGCTATTCAGAGCTCTCCTCAGCATAGAGCGGTCTGGCCTTAAAACCTGTAGTGCTCACTCCAGGCAACCTTGTCTTCACATAAATGTACTGTGTTCATTTATTTCTCTTTGCATGTGATCACCTCTGTTCCCTCTGCTTAGCCAAGTCATATCCATCCTTAGGAGCCACTCAACTCATTCAAAGCAACCTTCCTTGATCACTGCAGTCATTACTGGGCCACTTTTATTTTGAATCCTTGAAGCACTTATAGCTCAGTACACATAAATTGCTTCTAAACACATTATCATGTATTAGTAATACTATTGCAAGTGCATTAGCACTTTCTCTCAAACCAGAATGAGAGCTGGACCGTATCTTGACTCATGCCACTTTTGTACTTGTCAAAGTGCTTAGCTCTATTCTTCAACATTATGTGACACATTTTTCTGTCTCAGGCTATTAATGCCTAAGACTGGATCACTCTAATACTCCTTCACTACGGACATAGTTAGTTGCTAACACTATATAACATGGATAGGTGAGGTCATAACTTGAAAGCAGACAGAGGGAAAGAGAAAAAAAGACTCAGCAAGTGGATGGAGGCCAGAGGGACAGGAAAGGGCTGGGATCTGGGAGGTTTATGTATCAAACAGCTTTCTTTTTTTTTTTAAAAAAAATAAGTTTTTCATTTTGTTTCAGAGAGTTGGACAAGGCATCTACATTCTAGCACATCTTTCTAATTTTTAAAAATATTTTTGTTGATTTCCAAGAGGAAGGGAGAGGGAAAGAGAAATATCAATGATGAGAATCATTGATTAGCTGCCTCCTGCACGCCCCCTACTGGGCATTGAGCCCACAACTTGGGCATGTGTTGTGACCTGGAATTGAACTGTGGCCTCCTGGTTTATAACCCCATGTTCAACCACTGATCCACAATGGCTGTGCACATCTTAATACTCACTAACCAAATGAAGGATTACTTACTTATATATAAAAAGGTAAGAGAAAAAGGTCATGATTGTTTAACAGAGAATTGGAACTCCAAATAAATTATCTTACAAAAAATCAAACTTATATTTTGAAACACTTTTATATTGGGAAGAATGAAGAAAAAAAGTTCACACTGAAAAAAAAAATCTTTTTCTTGTATAGCAAGTTGAGAACATCATTTTTCTACCTTAAATAATTCCTTCAAATATTTTACACAAATTTACATTTTCAAAAAAAATTAAGTCAAATATTTGCACTATGTTTGCTTGGTCAACTAAAATGCCATTTATCAAATTGACATTAAACTGGACTGCAAATGCTATCCTGCAACTGGCATAAACACATCACTTAGGCTGGATATGCACAGGTGCATGTTACATACATGTGAAATTGCTCACGCCACTATGTATACTACTTCCATAAGTAGTTTTACCTATAAAATTCTTTAGATAATATGATTATTGCAGACACTTGCTCAGGCATTTTAAAAAATGCAAAAATTATAATGCTGTTGGGATTTAAAGACTATTGAACATAAGATAAAAGTCAACACTGTTTACAAAATACCTGAATATGAAGGACATATTTAACATACCCCTGTGAACAGCACATGGTGAATGTATGTTATAGAGTTCTGGATTCTATAGGTCTGTTCCTGTTGTTTTATTCTAAATTTTACATGGTTTTAGATCCTTAAAAGATAGAGACTTAATCCAATATTATTACATTAACTCTTTGTTCTAATCACCAACTTTAAAATAAGTACAGTGGAAGGGTATAGACCTTAATATACTTGTAGTTTTAAGGCCAATCTAGTTTCTATTGTTATGCAATATTTTAATTAATGGATGCCACTAATAAAAATGACTGCGTTATGGTTTTGTCCATGACATTTAAGTATTTTATTACTAAAATATTCCAAAATAAACCCAGTAAATATTTACTATTTTCAATAGCCTGAGAGGTGAATCCAACTATTTTTATCAATTACAACTAAACTGAGATGAGAACAGCTGTGCTAAAACCCAGTCATCAAGATGTCTAAAGCACTCATACTTTTCATCCAAGATAGAAGAATGAGCATCCAAAGTAAAGAGAACCCCATTATCAATCAAGTAACCAATCAACAACTACTGCTCTGTTATTCAAGCTAGTAGTTTTGCAAAGTTTGACATTTCTGCCTTCATTATTATTGGTGGTTCCCAGAATCACATTTTCAATGTCAAATGGGACAGCTCTAAGGCCCTCTTGCCCAGCAGTAACTTTGGGCAACTGAATGACACCGTTTGTATTTGTGTAGACAGCTTAATCCTTCTGCGGACCATCATATCCATTCTGTGCCTCTGCGTACAGTCCTCTGGTGTCTCTTCTCTCCAGTTGTCTCCCAGTTTCAACCTTAAATATTAATGTCTTTCTGTAGAAATAAATTGGAGTGCTACAGGTGGAGAGATGGCAAGCCGCATCTACTCTGGGACTAGGCATTTTCCATGCTGTTCATGGCACTGCTCTCACAGAATCTGATCTCCTGGTTTCTGATTCCTGTCCATCTGGGATTCTAGACCTGCCTGCTCCTTTCTGTCTTAGCGGACTCCTCATCATGTCTTCCTGGATTGCAGAATCTGCTAGGCTACTTCTGCTCCAGAGCCTTTCTCTTCCTGGCTCATCCTATATAATTAAAGCCTAGGTGGCATCACGTGCGACGTCATCACAAGATGGCTGCCACAAGATGGCCCTCACAAAATGGCCACCACAAGATGGCTGCTGCAAGATGGTTGGCAGGGTAGGACAGTTGGGGGTGAACAGGCTAGCAGGAGAGGTTAGTTGGGGGCGATCAGGCTGGCAGGGGAGGGCAGTTGGGGGCGATCAGGCAGGCAGGCAGAAGCCGTTAGGGGCAATCAGGCAGGCAGGCAGGTGAACAGTTAGGAGCCAGCAGTCCCAGATTGTGAGAGGGATGTCCGACTGCCGGTTTAGGCTTGATCCCTGTGGGCCTAAACTGGCAGTTGGACATCCCCCAAGGGGTCCCAGATTGGAGAGGGTGCAGGCCGGGCTGCGGGGGACACCCCCACCCATGCACGAATTTCATACACCAGGCCTCTAGTTGTAAATAAAACCTCTGCACAACATGCTACCCAGTCCTTTGTTCTTTAAGGATCACAGACTTGAAGAGCAGCTAAATGAACTTGTTACTTTTTTTTTGAATGTCTACTGTGTACCAGGCACTGTTCTAAATGCTTTATTCATATCAACTCATTTAATTCTTGTGGTGACTGTGTGAGGTCCCTATTAACAATCCCTATGAAGTAACTTGCCCTAGATCACTCAGATGTTAGGGGATAGAGCCAAGATTCAAATCCAGATAGTTTGGATTCCAAAGTCTGAACTCTATATTTTTAAAAAAATATTATTTAATTGACTTTTAGAGAGGAATGGAGAGGGAGAGAGAGAGAAACATTGATGTGAGAGTGGAACATCAATGATTGGCTGCCTCCTGCATGCCCAGTCCTGGGGATCAGGCCACAACCTGTGCATCTGACCTGACTGGAATTGAACCAGCAAACCCTTGGTACATGGGACAATGTCCAACAAACTGAGCCATACTGGCCAGGGCCCAAAGGCTGAACCCTTAACCATCACAGCATAAGATCTCTGTAAATAAACACCCAGGTGGCAAAATGTAAAAGAGCCAGAACAGCAGGTTGAATCATTTCATACTTATTGTTATTTGCATCATGCCTCAGGATCTTATATGTGCAAAGTGACACCAGATAACAAGTTTACATTCTCTGAGTTCACAAGCTAGTGAACATTAAAATAAAGGAGAGTGTAATCAACACTAGATGACAAATGTAGTCTGGTTGCTAAAAGAGCACAGAAGAAAGTATGAGCAGTTCAAGGCAGAGGATCAGGAAATATTGCATGGTAAGTCAGAGTTTGACTGGAGCTAAGCATAGTATTTGGAAATCCAAAAGGAAGAAAGAGGGGAGCACTTTCCAGGAAAGGGAATAAGAGAGGGAGAGTCCCAAGGACGCACTGTGTACAGGGAAGTACATGACTTTGGACAAGAACTTGGGTGAGAGCAGAAAATAGAGTTGAGAGGTTAAGGCCAGAAGTCTGAGACCTTATATGCCAGATGAGAGTGTGCATGCAGATTGAAAGGTGACACATGTCAGTGGTTTCGAGCACGCTTCAGGAGGATGGACTGGCAGCAGAGTGTGATATAAACTGGAGCTAGGAGCAGCCAAACAAAAGGTTCATATAGTCTCTTAAGAAGCTTATCAGGCAGTATACAGGAGAGGGATGAATTTGAGAGCCATTTTGAAAGCAGAGACAGAAGCCCTAGTGAGTTGAATATTAGAGGTGAAGAAGAGTGCATTGTTGGAGCCAGTGGGAGTCAGAGTGCCCTGGCCCTCACCCATGGGTAAGTATCTTTTTTTCTTTACCTGGTTTCTTAGCACACTTCACCCAACCAGCATGAAGTGCAAGGCCTCCACACTCACTACCCTGCTTCTGTGACCCTCAACAGGGATAATAAAGTCGTACTTGACTCTGAGATGGCGACTAGTCAAATCCTGCTTGGTGCATATGACATTGATACTGACAAGTGCCTACACCACTTTTGGAACCTTTGTTTGGTTCCATTTAGAAATTGCATCAATTCTTATAGCCACTGGTCTTAGTAGAATCAGGGGAACTCCCAAAGTAGCCTAGAGAGCCATCGCTCAAACAGGGAACAGTACGTTGAGTTAATTGCTCACTCAGACCTTTATTTTGTTTTGGGACCTTAGGACAGGGGCAAACGATGAAGTGCTGTCTGGAGAAAGGCTCTGAGAGCAGATGTGCTGTACTGAGTAGCAACACTGGTTGTGGGTGTTGCAGGGGGAATGATGGAAATGTACCACATGCAAGCCATTCGAGCTCAGGTCCAATTTTTGTGGGGTGCTGGAGTTGAAATAGGTGAGGGTCTGTAGTGCCAAGCCCCCTTGAATATCTCTGGGGATTTTAAGGATCTGGCTTTTGTCTATGATAAACATTTAATGGAAATGTCTATAGCCCTTTAAAGGGTATGGAGATGATCATGATAATGAATGGCTGTAGGAGATGAGCAGACATGTTGGGTCTAGTTTGGGCAAATAATTTTACCTCCTTCTTTCAGAGGAAAGAGTAGGACCTGATTCAATGTCTGGGGATCCCCATTTACTAAGATTTAATACTTTTTCATTAGTGCTGTCCTGAAAGGGCCAACTGCCCTTGAAATTCCTCTTCATAGTGTTTTCTTTCCCTTGTCCCAGAAGAATGAGACAATGAGAAAGTCTGGATGATTTAAACTCATCTGTCCTTCCTTGACGACAATTCTGGCACAGCCATGTGATAATGATGGCAATGCCAAAGTCATAGTGTTGGTCCGAAAGCATGCCCGGACTGGATTTAAGGCTGAATGACCTCAACAACCAATCCACTACCCTAGTCCTAACTGCAAATTGGAATACCAAGTGCTGCTGCTCTAATGCCATTTTATCACATGCCACTTAGTATGCTGAGAGTCTGGAGCTTGCCCAATCATTACTCCTTTCAGCTGAAAACCGATGTCAAAATAACATGCAAGGTATAGTCTCCATAAGGAGCAATGAAATTTCATAAAAGAGGCTGATGTGACTGCCTAAATCCCAAAGTTTTACTTAATTTGCTCTCACCAATCCTAAGAGATCTCATTTTTCTTCCTTATAGGTGGTTGGATTAAGCTATTATCTCTAAATTTGTCCAGTATGAGTCAGGTAATGGCCAGCATTATGTTCATCCTGATTTTCACAATTGATGCCTGATCTTTGAGCAGATGGCAACCACTTTAGAGGTAGGGGCATAGACAAAACTTGGCAGTGATATGGCAAGATCCTTCGCTCAAGGGCTGGAATCAAGATTCGCTTAGCTATGAAGTCATCGGGATATGGCATGAGTAAGAGCTGGCAGGTGAGGCCAATGAAGCCAGATTGCTTTATCTAGAATGCTAGAAGGGATTAGTGGGCTACTCCTCCGTGAGTCCAGAAATCCTTCCTCCCTGATGGAATCTACTAGAAGACAACTTGTTCCTACCATGTCTGAGGTTTACCTTTTGCTCTTTGCACACTGTGAATATTCAATTCAGCAAGTGAGGAATTAGGAAGAAACATTTTTACATGTGATTGTCTGAAATATGTTCATAGGATCAACAAAATGGAAATGCAACTCTTTAGGGCATCTGAATAAACAGCAACGTAGAAAAGCCATTATCATGATTTATACTGGAATTTATTCAAAGCTGCCACAGGTCCCAAAGCATCCTGGGGCCTATGATGGCTGCATAATAAATTGAGCAGAGGATAATAGCAGAGACCATACATAAGAAAACCTGCACTATTGTCTGTGTCCATGGGTTATGCATATCTACATATACGTTCTTTGGTTGATCTCTTCCCTTTACCCCCTTCCCTCTGAGACTCCTCAGTCTGTTACATGCTTCCATGTCTCTGGATCTATTTTGTTTGTCAGTTTATTTTGTTCATTAGATTCCATATATAAGTGAGATAATGTGATACTTTTCTTTCTCTGACTGGCTTATTTCACTTAGCCTAATGCTCTCCAGGTCCCTCCATTCTGCCTCAAAGGGTAAGAGATCTTTTTTTACAGCTGCATAGTATTTCATTGTGTAAAGGTACCACAGCTTTTTTATCCATTTATCTACCGATGGGCACTTGGGTTGTTTCCAGATCTTAGCTATAAGACTTCAAGTCAAACATTAGGGCTTAATCAAACAATCAGAACTATATCTTACATTTTATAAATGCAAGGAGGGCTATTCCTTGGCCCCATACCCAAGTACTCACAAATATGTCCAGACTACCTCTCAGTATTTGTGTCCATTATCACTGAACTGATTCAGCCTCGTGTACCCTTGCTCAAGCCATTGTATTTGCCTTGTACTTGATCTCTGTATCTTCAGTTTACATTCCCTCTAACTGAGTAACCAGGTTACCAGAGAGTTGCCTTTCTCAAAATCACACTTCCCATTATAACTTTCCTTCATTAGATACATACTGCCTTCTGGATCAAGTCCACATGCCTCAACGTGGCACATTAAGTTCTTTATTTTGAGGCAATGTTTGCCTTTTCAGCTTCAACTCCTGCCACTAACAAAATCTTGACAAATTCTGAACACTCTATGACATTTATCATTTTGTGCCTTTCTTGTTCACGGGTTTTCTTTCTTTTAAGAATGTTCTCCTTCCTCTCAACTTTCTGCATTCCCCTTGTTCTTCCTCCAAGACTCAGCAAGTAGAGTCATCTCTGAAGTTTTCCTGATCTATCCAGACAGTGGGTTCCTTACCCTGCATTATTCCTCAGACAGCTCTTGGTGCAACCTCATAACAACACTTTATAATGCTCAAGTTTCATATTTGTCTCTTTTTTTCATATTATGAGTTCCTAAGTATTCATATTTTTTTTAATCTCAGTTTTAGTGCTCAATTTAAGTTTTTGAAAAGTTAGAATGAAATCTAAGGCCCTGGTTGGGTAGCTCAGTTGGTTAGAGCATCATCCTGATACTCCAAGTTGTGGGTTTGATCCCCATCAGGGCATATAGAAGAAGCAACCCATGAATGCATAAATAAGTGGAACAACAGATCTCTCTCTCTCTCTCTCTCTCTCTCTCTCTCTCAAATTAATAAATATAAATTAAACAAAAATTAATTCAATCTAAGTAATTGTCTCAATCATGCTACTGGTTAAATCAAATATGGGAATGAAGTGGCCAATAATTCCAAATGCAAAGTTTTCAAAGTATTTGGGATCAGAGTCAAAGCCTTGAGTTATTTTTGGAAATAACTAACCTGAGACCAGTAGAACTGTATTCAGGATAATATCACCGCACAACATTGCTATCAAAGATATACATTTGTTTATGCCTAATGGCAGAAAATATATGTGAATATATCTTATTAACAAGAAAAATAAAAAATATCTTGTGAGATTATATTGTGCTAGTGTATATATTAATCTTCAGTTGGCTGGGATAAGAACTTGTCTAAGATGATTAGATGGAAGTGGTATAAACAATGCATATTGATATCAAGGGAACTGATTGTATTTAATTTTGATGGATGCTAACATTGTCAATTCATATGTAGTTCCAACAGCAATGGGTAGCAACATTGCTTTGAGGCACAAGCTGTTAATAAATAAAGCTCATTGTAAAATGTCAGCCAAGGGGCATATCTTTCCCCATTGGGGAGAAAAGCAAACAAACACAGCCTGATGTTTAGCTATCACATGTCTGAGGGAATTGGGCTGGGAGATGACTAATGACTGTGTTCCGTATTGGAAATTCTCAGGTTTCTATGAGAAAGTAGAGCCAAGTGGGCACTGCTTTCATAAAATTTTACACTGAGTAGTGGCACTCTACTCATTCTCTCTTCCCTTTCCCCTCTCTGCCAAAGTGACGTGTTATTTGTTTGTCCCCATTCTATTTGGAGAGACTATTTTATATTATCTGTACGTTAAAGTACATCAGCTGTGTGATAAGTACATGGATGAGAAAATTAATTTTACACCAAAATAATTGTTTAGCACTTGATATACCCTATTTAAGTATACATTCTAATAACCAGGAGCGCACACTCAGAGCAGCCTCAAACAGGCACTTCAATATCACCCTCTAAATCTGTGCTAGCCCCCTAATATTCCAAGTGTGGTCCAGAGCCCCTAACTGAGGCATCACCTACAATGGTAGAATGAAGCGTCTCAGGCCTTTAATCCAGACATAATGAATCAGTCTGCATTTTAACAGGATTCCCAGTGGATTCTGTGAGCATTTAATTTGAGAATCACTAAAGGAGGCAGTCTGTTAATTAGCATGAGACATTAGAAATAATTTTGGTATTGCTGAAGTGAGTAATGACCAAACATGTGTTTTATTAGAAATATTATACAGATACATCTGCCCATGTTGGGATTAGATATAAGAATCTTGAGAGCCCAGTAGCTTTTGGGGTGGCACCCTAAAATGAATCTAGTGCTCATTTGGTTTTGAATCCTCCCCACTTAATAGGAGATTCTGGCAAGGTTAGCTGACCCTGCAGTCAAAATATTGTCACACTTGCATTGGTGTAAAACGTACATGAAAGTTAGTTGCTTGTGCCTAGGTCAGGTGGCTCAGTTGGTTGTAGCATTGTCCTGCACACCAAAAGGATTCAGGTTCAATCCCCAGTTGGGGCCAGTCTGGGAATATAAGAATCTTGAGAGCCCAGTAGCTTTTGGGGTGGTACCCCAAAATGAATCTAGTGCTCATTTGGTTTTGTATCCCCCCCACTTAATAGGAGATCTGGCAAGGTGAGCTGACCCTGCAGTCAAAATATTGTCACATTTGCATTGGTGTAAAATGTACATGAATGTTAGTTGCTTGTGCCTAGGCCAGGTGGCTCAGTTGGTTGTAGCATTGTCCTACACACCAAAAGGTTTCAGGTTCAATCCCCAGTTGGGGCCAGTCTGGGAAACAACCAATCTATGTTTCTCTTTCACATCGATGTTTCTCTCTCTCTCTCTCTCTCTCTCTCTCTCTCTCTCTCTCTCTCTCCTCCCCTCTTTCTCTAAAAAAAATCAATAAAAACACAAACATATCCTCAGGTGAGGATTAAAAATAAATAAGAATTTATTTGCTTGTTATTGTTTATAAGGACAGAGAATGAGGGTGTCATATGATTGTTTTTGTGCTTACTTGATAACAAATGTTTGTATGTGCTTACAAGTTTGTATGTCCAAGACTTCTTGAATTATATCATTATAGCATACAACCTGATAGTGATCCCAGTAATCACTGGGAACTTAGACATTTACCAGAAAGGGTTCTAAAAGGACCAAATTAGTTTGGGGCAGTTTAAAACAGCACTTGGAAGCTACACAGACCTCCTTTTTCTTTTTCTTTTTTTCTAGTGGTGATCTTGGCTTACAGATAGTATCATGACTGAGATTGTTTTGTATTTAAAAAAACCTTGAGTACAAGTAAGATTTAAGACTATCACTAATAATATTTTGTCCTGAAAGCCACTAGTGGGATTATTTGTTCATTTTTGCAAAAGAACTTGGCCCTGGATTACTATTTCTCTCTACAGCTTCATGTTAATTGCAAGCAAATGGCACAAATAACCTTATACACTTCATAGACATTTCTGCAACATCCTCTTACCATGTCATTTCAGGTAGGGAACCAACTCTGTTTATTTACACACTAGAGGCCGTGCACAAAAAAATTTGTGCACTGGGGGGGGGGGGGGGCCCCGGGCCCGCCCT
>NW_005370809.1:128840-161115 GCF_000412655.1 Myotis brandtii | reverse complement strand
TGGTGGTCAGTGTGTGTCATAGTGACCAGTCATTCCCAGTCTTTCTGCTGTTAGGGTCAGTTTGCATATTACCCTTTTACTATATAGGATAGAGGCCTGGTGCACGGGTGGGGGTTGGCTGGTTTGCCCTGAAAGGTGTCCCGGATCAGGGTGGGATCCCGCTTGGGTGCCTGGCCAGCCTGGGTGAGGGGCTGAGGGCTGTTTTCAGGCTGGCCACACCCCCTTTAGGGTGGGGTGCCTGGCCAGCTGGGGTGCCTGGCCAGCTGGGTGAGGGGCTGAGGGCCGTTTTCAGGCTGGCCTGGGACTGAAGCTCCCAGCCTCTCCTTTTTTTCTTTTCTTTTTTTTATTCTGGGATTTATTTACCTTCTATAATTGAAACTTTGTTGCCGTCACTGGAGCTGAGAGCCGGCTCCTACTCGCTCCAGCTCTGAGGCCACAACCTGCTGAAAGCAGGTATCTGGGGTTTGTTTAGCTTCTATAATTGAAACTTTGTTGCTTTCGGAGCTCAGAGCCGGGCCGTGGCAGGCGAGGAACCTTGGCTTCCTCCATCACTGGAGCAAGCAAGCCTCCTGCTCGCTTCAGCTGCATGGCTGCTGGCAGCCATCTTGGTTGGGTTAATTTGCATATCATGCCGATTAGCCAATGGGAGGCATAGCAAAGATACGGTCAATTCCCATGTTTGTCTATTATTAGATAGGATCATTAATTTCATTATAAATTAGCATTAAAAAGCCTAACCTCTGGTATTCAAACAAACTTTGATTTCTATTTTGGTTTTTATTATTTCATTTCTTCTGCTTACTTTGAATTTAATTTGCTCTACTTCATCTAGTTTCCTAAGGGGGTACTTAGATTATTGGTTTTAGATTGTTTTACTAATGCATCCATTCAATGCTATGAATTTCCCTCTCAGCACTGATTTTGATGCATCCAACAAATTTTGATACATTGTATTTTCATTTAGTTCAAAATATTTTTAAAATTTCTCTTGAGATTTCTTCTTTGAATCATGTGTTGTTTAGAACTGTGTTGTTTAATCTCCAAGTATTTTCAGATTTTCTCTGCCATCTTTCTCTTATTGATTTATAGTTTAAATCCATTGTTACCTGAGAGCAGACGCTGTATGATTTCTATTCCTATAAACTTGTTGAAATGTGCTTAATAGCAAAAATGTGGTCTATCTTAGTGAGTGCTCCCTTTGAACTTGAGAATGTGTATTCTGCTGTTGTTGGAGGAAGTAGTCTATAGATGTAAATTATATAGAGCTGATTGATGATGTTGTTGAGTTCCACTATGTTCTCAACTATGGTTTTCTCCCTGCTGGATCTGTCCTATCTGGTAAAGGGGTACTTAAGTCTCCAAGTTCCTCATTGCAAATCTATTGCTCTTTGCCTCACAGAGTTTGATGCTTTTTTGTTAGGTGCATACATTTTAAGGATTGATATATCTTGGAGAACTGGTTCCTTTATCATTTTATAATGCTCTTCTTTATACCTGATAACTTTCTCTGCTTTGAAATTTTCTGTATCTAAAATTAAGATAGCTATCTACTCCTGTTTTCTTTTCTTAGTACTTTATGGTATTCTTTTCTTCACCCACTTATTTTATTTTTTGATGCATGAAGAGACTTTTTAATTTTATTTATTTTTAACTCCCCACACCAGTTTTAATGAGATATAATTGACACATAACATGGTGTATATACAATGTGATGTGTGGAATCTCAAAAAGCTGAACTCAAAAAACATAGTATAATGGTAGTTGCCAAGGGCTTAGGGGTGGGGAAAATGGGGAAATGTTGGTCAAAGGGTATAAAATTCTACTTATTTTAATATATATGTCTACTTATATTTAAAGTGGGTTTCTTGTAGACAATACATATAGTTGAATCTTGTTTTCTGATCCAACCTGACAATTTCTGTCTTTTTTCTTGGTAAATTTAGACCACTGGTACTTAAATTAATTAACAATATAGTTGGATTAATATCTACCAAATGTATTACTATTTTCTGTTTGTTACTCTTGTTTATTGTTTCTATCTTAATCTTCTCCTCTTTTGTAGTTTTAATTGAGCATGTTTTAGTATTCCATTTTGTCTCCTTTCTTAGCATATCAAATTTACCTCTCTTTTTATAAACTCTTTTTAGTCGTTGTCCTAGAGTTTGAAATGTACATTTATAACTAATTCAAGTCCACTTTCAAATAACAATATGCCACTTCATGGTAGTGTAAGTGCCTTATAATAAAAATAATCTTAATTCCTCCTTCCCATCCTTTGTATTTTTGCTGTCAATCATTTCACTTACTATAGATAAGCATATATATGTAACTATACATAATTGCATCCATTGTTACTATTATTTTGAATATACTATTGTTAATAAAGAATAAGAAACAAAAATTTTTGTTTTACCTTTACTATTTCTTTTTTGGTGCTTGTCCTTTCTGTATGTAAATCTAAGTTTCTGACCCATGTTCTTTTTTTCTTTCTAAAGAACTTTTGTTAATATTTCTTGCAAGGCAAGTCTAGTAGTAAATTCCTCAATATTTATTTGTCTCAAGAAGTCTTTATTCCTTCTTTGTTTTTGTAGGATAATTTCATAGAGAATAGGACTTTAGGCTGGTGTTATTTTCCCCCCCTCAAAACTTTAAATATTTTACCTCAGTCTCTTATTGCTTAAATGGTTTCTGAGAAGTCAGGTATGATACTTTGTTCCATTTCTTTAGGGAAGGTATATTTTTCCTGTCTCTTCTTTCAGTATTTTTTCTTTATCTCTGATTTCCTGTAGTTGGAAAATAATATGCCTAGGTGGCAGGGTTATTTTTTTATCAGGTGTCTGATATTGTTTTGGGAAAATTGTCAGTCATTATTGTTTCAAATATGACGTATGTTCCTTTTGCTTTTTCTTTTCTCTGACATTCCCATTACACATATTCTTGGATATTTTCTTCTGTCTTTTTAGTCTTTGTTTTTTTTTGTTTGTTTTTTTTTTAGTTCTGGATGTTTCTATTGATATATTCTGTAGCAGATGTTCTTCCCTCAGCCATGTACAGCCAATTAATAAGTGTAACAAAGTAATTCCTCATTTTCATTACAGTGCTTTTTATCTCTAGCATTTCTTTTGGTTGTTTCTTTTTTTAATACATTTTTATTGGTTTCAGAGAGGAAGGGAGAGGGAGAGAGAGATAGAAACATCAATGATGTGAGAGAATCATTGATCGGCTGCCTCCTGCACACCCCCTACTGGGAATAGAGCCCATAACCCAGGCATGTGCCCTTGTTTGGAATCAAACCCAGGACCTTCAGTCCACAGACTGATGCTCTATTTACTGAGCAGAACCGGCTAGGGCTCTTTTGGTTCTTTCTTAGGATTTCTGTCTCTGCTTACACTACTTATCTGATCTCTCACTTTCTTTGGATTAATTCTATCCACTGAGCAGAACCAGCTAGGGCTCTTTTGGTTCTTTCTTAGGATTTCTGTCTCTGCTTACACTACTTTCTGATCTCTCACTTTCTTTAGTGTTAGCATGATGTCTTTCTTCATTTCATCTTTTATTCTATATGCATCTTTATATTTAAAGTAGGTTTCTTCTAGAAAACATATAGTTGGGTTAGGTTTTTTGATCCACTCTGACATATTTAGGATAAACCTAAAGAAATCCATTGCCACAGCATATAAAAATTAAACCTCTGAAAACTAAAGGCAAAGAAAATTTCTTAAAGGGGCCATAGAAAAAATGTTTAACCTACAGGGAAAAACAATTTGAATGACAAGAGATTTCTCATCAGAAACTATGGAGACAAACAGTAAATATCTCAAAAAAATTTTTTTGTTTTAGTTGCTGAGAGAAAAGAAAATGTAACTCAGAATTTCATAGCCAGTGGAAATAGCCTTTAGGAATGAAGGGAAATTCAAGCAAGATATTCTCAGGGGAAGGAAAACTGAAATAATTTGTCACAGCAGATCTACCTTTAAAAAAATAGCTAAAGGAAGTTTTCTAAATGGAAAGAAAATGATGGAAGAAACTTTGAAACATCATGAATTAAGAGTTGAGTAAGCAAAATATGAATAAATAGAATAGGCATTTCTTCTCCTCTTGAGTTTTCTAAAGTATATTTATTTGATGGTTGAAGCAAAAAATATAACACTGTTTGGATTTCACGTCATTTCTTGAATCCATAAGTTTATGTCTTTTGCTACCTTTCAGAAGTTTTCATTCATTATTTTTAGCACTTTTTTGCCCTACCCTTTTCCTCTTCTCTTTGATTACAACAACAAATATTATCTTTTGTTAGAGTCTCAAAGATCCCTAAGGCTCTAATTATTTTCTAATCTATTTTCTTTCTGCTGGTTACATGAATAATTTCTATTGTTCAGTCTTCAAGTTCACTGATTCTTTCCTCTATCTCCTCCATTTTATTGTTAGGCCTGTCCTCTGAACTTTTAATTTTGGTTATCATATTTTTCAGTTCTAAAATTTCTACTTGGTTCTAATTTTTATCTTCTGTTTCTTTGCTGAGACTTTCTTTTTCCTTGCTGAGGTTTTCTATTTTTCTTCCGCTAGATTCAAGTGTTTGTGATTGCTCATTGAAGCTTTTTTTTAAGGGAGGAGGAGAGATCAATGATGAGAGAGAATAACGGATTGGCCGTCTCCTGCATGCCCCACTCTGGGGATCAAGCCAGCAACCCGGGCATGCGCCTCCAACCAGAATTGAACCCCCCCCCCCCCCCCCCCCCCCCCCCCCCCAAGTCCACTGGCCAATGCTCCATCCACTGAGTCCAACTGGCTCTGGCATTTTTTGATGGCTGTTTCAACATCTGTGTCAGATAATTTTAATGAGCCTGTCATCTTGGTATTGGCACCCATTCATTGTCTGTTTTCATTTTGTTTGGTTGTTGGTATAATGAACATTTTTAGGTTGAAATATGGAGTTTTGTATTATGTTGTGATTCTACATCTTACTTAAACCTGTTTTAGCTGGATTTCTCTGACATCACTTCAGCAGCAGAAGGGAGGGCACTGCCTCTTTATAGTCAGGTGGTTGTAGAAACCCAGGTTTCTTAGTCTCTATTGACTTGTGGATAAGAGTCTTCTTCTTATTGCTTCGTAGGACGCCATGGGTGGGAAAGTGCAGGATATCAAGGTTCTGGAGAAAGATGGCAAGGGGCAGACGTGTCCCTTGCAACTCCCCAGCCAGAGGTACTCCTTCTCCCAAGAGGATACCTCAGGTCATGGGGGACGGGATCACCTCACAGCTGAGTACTACACGGCGCTGGGGGTCAGGCTGGTTGATGGCTGGGAACATTACTGGGAGGTGCACTCTGAACCAGACAGAAAGGCATTTAGCTTGGGGGTGGCCTACTGCAGTCTGGGCCACTTTCAGCAGCTAGGCAAGACTGCAGGGTCCTGGAGGCTGCTCATCAACACCTGGTTGTGGTGTCCTATCCTACAATGCCCATATCAAACAACTGCTGCACACCTTCAAGGCCAAGTTCACTCAGCCACTGCTGCCTGCTTTCAGTTTGGTGTGGCAGCTTACAGGTGACGACAGGCCTACAGGTTCCCAGCTCTGTATGCTACCTGCAGAAGAGAGGCAGGGCCACCAGCAGCTCCAACACTGGCCTCACCTAGGCCAGTGCACTCAGGCAGGTTGATTTTAGGGGCCACCACCAGGCCTGGGCTGTTTCAGCCAGGCACCCTCCTCTCACTTGGTGCTGGGAGCCTTAACTCCTAATGGGGATCACCAATAGGAAGCAGGCACCAGGGCAGGCCCTCCTCCCCAGCTCACTTCTTAATAAAAGTCTGAAAAACACTGGAAAAATCAGTTTTATTTTTCCCCTCATTAATGCAGTAGATAGCTTACTGTAATATAGTAACACCACCCAAACAAAATAAAACCAGAAAGCAAAATCAGCCCAGAACAAACACAACCTGCAACCATGACAACATTTTGTCAACAATCTAGACTTAGAAATTTAAGAGGCTTGGCAAAGGGATAAAATATTCTACTTTTGTTAATTCTGTCCATGGACTTCATTAAGATTAGTTAGTAGGAAAGTTTTTGTTGTAAGCTGATGGTTGCATTATTTAAGAGTATAGGGAGACACAAAGAGGATCCTGGTTCATTGGGAGACGGGAGTTACTGATAAAGGGAGAACTTATGGACATTTGAGAAGACTAAGGTTTTTCTTTCTGCAAGCTGTCTGTGGTTATATGATGGCTAATGACACATGCTTATCATTTCACCTCCACTCTTAAAGGCCGAGGCCCTGCTATATGGTCTCATCTACTCTATAAAACTCATACATTGTGGACATTATTCACAAGTGAGTGGAAGGACAAAGGAGTTCCTGGTTGATGAAGTGGTTTTAGCCTCATTTCTGTTGGGTGATTCTAAAAGTCCTGTCTCCTCACTGGCTTCTTTTGACTCCACCCCAGTAGAGAGGGGGGAGGGGCGCCTCATTATTGTGTGTGTGGAGGGGAGGTGGATGCACAGATTTCCCTCTTGGTCTCCATTGTGGATAAACACCAGTGATTGTTTGAATCTAGACTCCTAACAAGTTTATGAAAGTTAAACTGCCTCTAAATAAGACATTTTAATTTTTCAAAGGAGAGGAGACATTTGTAATTTTTGAGAAATCGAAGATAGCGCAAAAATGAAAGGGGGAATATACCTTCTGATTTTGTTCTGAAAAGTTTATCTTACTGCCAATTGTTACTTAACATGTTGATTTATTTGGCATTCTCCTACTTTATCTATTTGTGTGTGTATGTGTATGTGTGTGTGTGCTTTAGGTTTAAGATTAAGCAATTGTATTCTTAGAGGGAAGTTATAGTAACTTCACAGAAATATTTTGATCCCTCTGAAAGAAATTGCTTTTGCAATATTTTATCTGCATGCTGTTCTCTCACTGCATTCCACTTCTCGGAGACACAACTTTATAGGGATGAGTACATTGCTGGGAAAAATTTCTTCTACCCATTTTCGCAGGTCAGAAACCTTGGTTGCTGGAAGCTCATGGTATATTGTTCTTAAATAAAATAATAATTTTATAAGGAAGTTCTGGTCTTGGCTACATATTGGCAACATGTCTAACTAAATTTTTTTGTTTAAATTATCAACTTACTTTCATTACCTTCTACTCGATGTCAATTCATTGCACGGATTCACCCTGTATATGAGAATTTTATACCCTTTGACCAACATTTCCCCATTTTCCGCAAAAATGAAAGGTGGAATATACTTCTGATTTTGTTCTGGAAAATTTGCCTTACTGCTAATGGTTATTTAACATGTTGATTTATGTTGCATTCTCCTAGTTTATCTGTGTGTGCCCACACGCGCGCGTGTGCGCCCTTTAGGTTTAAGACTAAGCAATTGTATTCTAAGAGGGAAAGTTATAGTAACTTCACAAATATTTTGATCCCTCTGAAAGAAATTTGCTTTTGCAATATTTTATCTGCATGCTGTTCTCTCACTGCATTCCACTTCTCGGAGACACAACTTTATAGGGATGAGTACATTGCTGGGAAAAATTTCTTCTACCCATTTTCGCAGGTCAGAAACCTTGGTTGCTGGAAGCTCATGGTATATTGTTCTTAAATAAAATAATAATTTTATAAGGAAGTTCTGGTCTTGGCTACATATTGGCAACATGTCTAACTAAATTTTTTTGTTTAAATTATCAACTTACTTTCATTACCTTCTACTCGATGTCAATTCATTGCACGGATTCACCCTGTATATGAAAATTACTTATTTGGGCCATGATGGAGAGAGTTATGACCAAAACCTCCCCTTGTCTTCTGTGTGCTTCTCACCGTGTACAGAATCAAATTTAAGAGGCAGCTAAGGAGATTAGACTGTATGATGCCTCAGTGTTTTAAGGGACATGTCAGAAACTGTTGATGTTCAGATTTCAGGATAAAGGGGAAAATATCAATTCAGAAAGTAGACCCAAGCATGAAGGATACGAAGAGGCTACAAAAGCAAGTGTAGGGAAGAGCTATTATTTTTGATGAGGAATTATGACAAAGTATGAGACTGTCCACTTGAGGTACTGATTTTCCTTTCCAAATCTTGATGAGCCTTAATTGTGATCATTATTGCACTTCACTTTTCAGAGGTAATGGTATATTGTTCTTAAATAAAATAATAATTTTATAAGGAAGTTCCGGTCTTGGCCACATATTGGCGACATGTCTAACTAAATTTTTCTTTAAATTATCAACTTACTTTCGTTACCTTCTGCTCGATGTCAATTCATTGCATGGATTCACCCTGTATATGGAAATTACTTATTTGGGCCATGATGGAGAGAGTTATGACCAAAACCTCCCCTTGTCTTCTGTGTGCTTCTCACCGTGTACAGAATCAAATTTAAGAGGCAGCTAAGGAGATTAGACTGTATGATGCCTCAGTGTTTTAAGGGATATGTCAGAAACTGTTGATGTTCAGATTTCAGGATAAAGGGGAAAATATCAATTCAGAAAGTAGACCCAAGCATGAAGGATACGAAGAGGCTACAAAAGCAAGTGTAGGGAAGAGCTATTATTTTTGATGAGGAATTATGACAAAGTATGAGACTGTCCACTTGAGGTACTGATTTTCCTTTCCAAATCTTGATGAGCCTTAATTGTGATCATTATTGCACTTCACTTTTCAGAGGTAGTATTTCTCTGACTATTACAGATAATATCCAGTTCTGCCATATAATTTAGAAGGATTGGTCTAGGATTTAGCTTGCAAAATGCAATGGTAGAGAAACAGAAATGGCTACAGTTGTAAGTGCTTTAAAAGTGCTGCAGCTTAAAGAACTGTCAAGGAAAAGTGAAGAGAAATTTAGAAAAAAACTTTGTATATAAAAAAAGACATACTTAAGACTGGAAGAAATTTGATATAAAGGGTGAATGTGTGGATGAGGGAAAAAATGTTTACTTTTTTCTTTCTGCTTGAAATCTATTTTAACCAAATCTAGTTATTGGTATACTTTTATAGATTTTTTTTACAGGATAAAGGGGAAAATATCAATTCAGAAAGTAGACCCAAGCATGAAGGATATGAAGAGGCTACAAAAGCAAGTGTAGGGAAGAGCTATTATTTTTGATGAGGAATTATGGCAACGTATGAGACTGTCCACTTGTGGTGCTGATTTCCCTTTCCAAATCTTGATGAGCCTTAATTGTGATTATTATTGCACTTCACTTTTCAGAGGTGGTATTTCTCTGACTATTACAGATAATATCCAGTTCTGCCATATAATTTAGGATTGGTCTAGGATTTAGCTTGCAAAATGCAATGGTAGAGAAACAGAAATGGCTACAGTTGTAAGTGCTTTAAAAGTGCTGCAGCTTAAAGAACTGTCAAGGAAAAGTGAAGAGAAATTTAGAAAAAAACTTTGTATATAAAAAAGACATACTTAAGACTGGAAGAATTTTGATATAAAGGGTGAATGTGTGGATGAGGGAAAAAATGTTTACTTTTTCTTTCTGCTTCAAATCTATTTTAACCAAATCTAGTTATTGGTATCCTTTTATAGATTTTTTTTTTACCTGATGCCTAATAAACTCTCAATTGTGGTTTTAACTTACTCTTCAGCTCGAGAATATCTGTTTCCATTTTACTTTTGATTATTGTGTCTGTCTCATTTACTCAGGTTTTCCTATAGTACCACTGGGAATCCACAGGCTTAATCTCCATTTTCTTCTGTCTATCATGTTTGTTATCTATCTCACATTTTCATGGTGGCTTACTCAATTATTGGAGAGTTCCATATTTTTCATTCCCCTATTCAGATGAGGGGGTGGGAGGCACACTATTATGCACAGTCCCAGCCAAATTCCTGGAATTATGTGGTCAGTGAAAAGTTGTAAGCCACAGACTACTCTGTTCTCATATATTTTCTTGTCTTGTCAGCTTCCTATGGCACCTTGACACTCAAAGACGCAATGGGCCACTCTCTTCTTATTGATTTTTTTTTACAGAGAGGGAGGGAGAGGGATAGAGAGTTAGAAACATCGATGAGAGATGTAAGCCACAGACTACTCTGTTCTCATATATTTTCTTGTCTTGTCAGCTTCCTATGGCACCTTGACACTCAAAGATGCAATGGGCCACTCTCTTCTTATTGATTTTTTTTTACAGAGAGGGAGGGAGAGGGATAGAGAGTTAGAAACGATAGAGAGTTAGAAACATCGATCAGCTGCCTCCTGCACACCCCCTACTGGGGATGTGACCACAACCAAGGTACATGCCCTTGACCGGAATTGAACCTGGGACCCTTGAGTCCGCAGGCTGATGCTCTATCTGCTAAGCCAAACCAGTTAGGGTGGGCCACTCTCTTCTTGAGATGTTCAGTGGAAGGGGATGAAAGAGGGTATTGTCAAACCTGGTTGTCTCAAAACACATGAATTTCTGTCTTTTTTTATATTTGGGGCAAGAACCATGTTCTTAAGGAATGCTGAAATGTTGGATTGGCCTATCTTTTTCCTGTGTGACTCATTTGTTTTGTTTTAGAAGTCAATGCTTATGTAACAAGTCAAAGCTGATATTTTACTTTATGACCCTGTTTGGTGATATAGTTCATAGAAATACCTGGATCTTTTCTTTTTTCCTCATAACATTTATTTCCATCTGTAATATTATCATTTGCTTATTTGCCTATTGTTTGTCTCTCTCTATTAGAACATAAGCTCCCTCTGAGCAAGGGATCTGATTGCTTTGTTCATTGCTGGATTCTTAGGGGCTGGCATGCAATGTATATGCTCAGTAGATATTTGTTAAAAGGAAGAAAGGACATAACTGTACATTGGTGAAGACAAAGATGATTATCAGGCTCTTTACTTCAAAGACTCTATGGTGCCAATACACAGGGTATCCCAAAAATGTGTACACACTTTGGTTACCATTATTAATTCCAACGGATTGAATCTGAAAAGAAAGAAACATCAATTGAGCTATCGGCTGTTAAAGTGTGTATACATTTTTGGGGGAACACACTGCATACAAGTGTCTATAAATGAAGATGAATGATTTAGGAAGGGGATGAATGGTTTATTTTGAATATATTGGGTTTAAGGTATCCAAAATACATCATGGAGATGTCAATTGGTTATTTAGACTGAAAATATGAAGCTAAAGGGGTAGTGTTATGAAAATGGAGAGACTGGGGATTCAATAACATCTATATAGTATGTAGTGTATAAAAAGCACTAAGCTGATTTTTTGTAGCATGGAATGACTAGGGGGCCAAAGACTCAACCCTTGTGCACACTAATGTGGAACTGAGAAAAATATTTTTATATAATTATGACCTCTGAGCTAAGAAAACTAAGTAAATGGACAAACATTGGACATTAAAGAGTGATTGAATAGAGACCTCTGGAGATAGGACTAGCCCATCAGCAAGGATTTACATAATAATAAATGGGGAAGTTGCTTCAGCTACCACTGTCTGGACAAACAGAGGTGGCGCCCAGCTCCAACCTTTGCTAGGGCTTCAAAGGTACCCAGCCTTTGGGGGGTTCTCTGTCTACGCTAATCAGCTAGTGAAGACAATAGGTGGTCTTCCACATTAAGGTATACAAAATACATCATGGAGATGTCAATTGGTTATTTAGACTGAAAATATGAAGCTAAAGGGGTAGTGTTATGAAAATGGAGAGACTGGGGATTCAATAACATCTATATAGTATGTAGTGTATAAAAAGCACTAAGCTGATTTTTTGTAGCATGGAATGACTAGGGGGCCAAAGACTCAACCCTTGTGCACACTAATGTGGAACTGAGAAAAATATTTTTATATAATTATGACCTCTGAGCTAAGAAAACTAAGTAAATGGACAAACATTGGACATTAAAGAGTGATTGAATAGAGACCTCTGGAGATAGGGATTTGTCTCCAGGAGCTACGTTTTCTTATTCCAAGGAAGGAGGGTGCAATATCTGGGACCATCTGTTTATAATGCAAAGTATCATAGAATATCAGGGAGAAAAGGTTTATCTCTGTTTTTCTGGAGGGGAGAGTGCTAGCTATATGGTAGTTTCTATTTAAGTTCCCAGATTCATACATTTAGAATTATTCTCCCACAGTGCTAAAGAAAAAGTCACGTTGGATGCAGGGTTACATCTGTCTCTCATTGTGTCACATTGAAGGGAGAACATGGGTCATGGAGAACTAACATATTTGTTGCTGTAAAGTAATAATACTATGACTTTGATCCAAAAATCTAATGTTTGATTTTAGGGAAAAATAAATAAACATGATATTAAAAAACATTGACTAATACTTATGTTCTAATAAGAGAAAAAAAGAAACTATGACTGAGAACTGGGAAAGGGTGCTATCTTAGAAGATAACCGAGTTTTCCAATGTTTAAAGAGCTCCCAGGTAGATGGATTTAATCTAGATTATAGAGGGCTGTATAAAGGTCAGTTGTCCTGGAAGGCAAGTTTTGGTGTCAACATTTTCAGCGAGGAACCCCACAAACCGTTAGAATAAGAGAAGTAATATGTTGCAATGAAAATAGTACTGAACCAGGAATAGAACAATGCTTAGAATTTTTTCGCCTTCCTCATAGCCATGTTGTTTGGTGCAAGCAAACAGGATCATCTTTGAATCTCTATTTTCTCATCCTTAGTCAGTCTACTTAACAGGACTTTCCTGAAGATCAGTAATTGTAAATTGTAAATTTTAAATGCCAAAAGAATCTTAGATACGTTCTCCTGAACTAAAGATGTAAAGCAGAGATTAGGTGGCCATCTCTCAAACCATCTTGGCTGTCTGACATTCTGATAACTGCAACCCCCGATGTCTGAGGGCAACCTCATGGGGACCACAGTAAGAACCGCCCTGAGTCTAGTCAGCCCACAGAACCATGAGATACAATAATAAATTGTTCTAAAATGTCATGTAGTGCTGCATAGCAATATGCTTCAATGCATTTCTGTGTGAACTGGGAATATACAAGAAACTAAAATACATGAGGATTCCCAAGGCTAATCACCCTGTGTTTTGCTAAAAGTATAATCTTTGCTGTTATCACACAGTTAAGTGTGACTTTAAAATTTTTATGTGCTGGAGTGCTCATTTGCTTCAAGCCTCCAACTCAGTTCTCTGTGGGACAACTGCACTGTGACTCCAGCTCCCCCAAAGGACATAATTCAACGTTTCTTTCCAAAGCCATTCATGTTACCAGGGAGTGCTGCAAATATATTGCAAAGGGAGAACATATGGGTTCCCTTATAGTATTTTCTTTGTTTAAGAAAATAAAATTACATAAAGAAAAAGAAATGATTTTCCCATCCTTTGGGAGGTCCCATAAGCACCTGAGAATTGTTTGAGAATATGATCTTGTTTTTGAGAAAATTGTATATTTTGGGCATACTTTTCCTGACAATTGAACACTAATGTTCTTTCACCGTAGGTCACAGTCATTTATCAGCAAGGAGGCAATATGTGATAATAATAGAGATATACTTTAATTTTTCAGAATTCTTTTATATATATTAATAAAATTACAGAGTTTTAATGTGGGGAATCATGTTGGACAATAAATGCAGTCCCTTTGTTTTTCCAATAAGAACAATGGAGGCGAGAGGGTGAAGTGGTTTGCTCATGGACATTTAGCTAGTTGGTGGCAGAACCAGATTCTTCAGTCTTTGTCCACTATCCATCGTAGCGCTTCTGTTTTGGGAGACCTTTCCCTGGTAAATATAGCAACGCTTCTTTGTCTAGTTTTATAATTAAGGCAGAGTATCATTATGGTTGAGTGATTTAATTAAGGTCAAAAAGGCAATTTAAAACATAACCCTAAGCACTCTTAAGATCCCTTATCAACCCAGCCATTCCACTCCTTGGCATATACTCATTATTTTTTAAAATATATTTTTATTTATTTCAGAGAGGAAGGGAGAGGGAAAGAGAGATAGAAACATCAATGATGAGAGAGAATCATTGACTGGCTGCCTCTGGAATGCCCCCCATTGGGGATTGAGCCAGCAACCCAGGCATATGCCCTTGACCGGAATCAAACCCAGGACCCTTCAGTCCACAGGCCGATGCTCTCTCTATCCACTGAGCCAAACCAGTTAGGGCCCATAATTTGTTTTAATAGTGTGGTTGTGTGGGTTAGCTAAACAATGTAAGTGACATATATCACCTGAAATAGAGTAGATGATTAAAGACTAGTTTCCTTCCTTTCTATGTAGGTTATACAATCACATTTCATGGAGCAGAGTGGAAAGTTAATTGACTATGTTTTTCTGTCAAGAAGATACATGTTAAGGCTGTTGTAGGGTTGAAGGGTGAGGCTCTCTGGCTTTTCTAAGTCAAGTGCAGTTATTGGTCAGTCACACTCCGGAGGCAATTAACACATTCTCCGGACAAAGTTCACTTTCAAAAGACTTCTCTAACTCTGCCATTCTGATTGCTATTCTAGACACCTTGGTTGTTATGCAGATTTTTTTTTGTGTGTGTGTTGTGTGTGTGTGTGTGTGTGTGTATGTGTGTGTGTGGTGACTGCATCTTCTCTGCATAGGACTGGAAGATCATCCAGGGAATTCTTTTGGGGTCCCAGATACTTCCTACAAGAGGAAGCTGGTCCCCAGGAGCCTGGTAGTTTGGTACCTTTATATAGGGCGCCCCCCAAAAAAACTGTATACACATACTTTGAATAATTATAAAGATAGTAGTGTTTATTAAAATACATTTCATTTTCAAAATTGAGCTATCAGCTGTTAAAATGTGTATACGTTTTTTGGGACTCCCTTTAGATGAAGCAGAAGTGGCTTCCCCTTAAGTACTATTGGACCATTCATATGTAATAGATAACTGGGACTTTATTCAGTCCATGATGTGAGATGATAAGCAGAGTGAGGGCTTTGCAATTTTACATATTTGCATGCACCTGCTAGCTCTAAGTTTTATTAGCTTTATGACCACTACAGTCATTTGTCTCTCTTAGTCTCAGAGTTTTCTTTGATGAAAAAATAAGATAAAGGAAAAAAGGGAGGTAAAGAGAGGACAAGAGGAAGGGAAGAAAAGAGGAAGGGAGGGAGAAAAGAAGGAAATTAATATCTTTTTCACCAAACTGTTGTGAGAATAAATCAAAATGAGATAATTTGGGAGATAGAGTAGACACTTAATAAATATTTTTGCTCCCCCCCTTTTCTTAAAACTGATTTTGGAGTTTAAAAGCCTTTATTAAATAATGAATCTAGACATGATGGGTGGAGAATACAAAGTGGGAAGCCCAAAAAAACTGTATACACATACTTTGAATAATTATAAAGATAGTAGTGTTTATTAAAATACATTTCATTTTCAAAATTGAGCTATCAGCTGTTAAAATGTGTATACGTTTTTTGGGACTCCCTTTAGATGAAGCAGAAGTGGCTTCCCCTTAAGTACTATTGGACCATTCATATGTAATAGATAACTGGGACTTTATTCAGTCCATGATGTGAGATGATAAGCAGAGTGTGGGCTTTGCAATTTTACATATTTGCATGCACCTGCTAGCTCTAAGTTTTATTAGCTTTATGACCACTACAGTCATTTGTTTCTCTTAGTCTCAGAGTTCTCTGTGATGAAAAAAGAAGATAAAGGAAAAAAAGGGAGGTAGAGAGAGGAGAGGAGGAAGGGAAGAAAAGAGGAAGGGAGGAAGGAAAGAAGGAAATTAATATCTTTTTCACCAAACTGTCGTGAGAATAAATCAAAATGTGATAATTTGGGAGATAATTAGAGAAGACACTTAATAAATATTATTGCTGCCCCCCTTTTCTTAAAACTGATTTTGGAGTTTAAAAGCCTTTATTAAATAATGAATCTAGACATGATGGGTGGAGAATACACAAGTGGGAAGGGTATAGTCCCTGTCCTTAAGGACCATTAGATAACACAAAAACTTGTTTAACATAAATTAGATTGCAGAGCCCTGGTAGGGAACCGTGCCTAAAAGCTAATACAATTTCTTACAAATATCACTGAGAAGCTTCCAGCAAGTCCTCTTGCTCCTATGTCATCTTGTTACAATGACATTTCAGCCAATATATTTTTGGCTCGATGAATGCCTGGCTTTGTCCTCAGGCAGTCTATACTGTTTCACTAGAGAACTTGTCATAGTTAGAGAAACTCCAAGATGGGGACTATATTACTGCCATTGTATTGATGAGAGAAATTAAGGTCCAGTGAGGTAAAGTAACAAGTCCAAGGTCATATAAGAAGGAAGGTAGCACCTGGGTCTACCTGGTTCTATCCAAATCTGGAGACTTGATTCATTGTCGCCATGTGCTGTTGCCTCTCCGGGTCTTGAAGAAAGTCAGGAGAGCAGGTTGAATAGCAGAGAGCATGGCTTCCAGAAATGACACAATAGAAGTGTTAGCAGGTTCTGAAGGGAAAGACATTCAACAACTTGGCCCATCTTGAGTAGAGACTTGGGATAGCTATTGGCAGCTGCTGGAACAATTTGGGAATGCCACTGCTCCAGGTTGAGAAGAACAAAGCACACATTAGGCTGGATGCTTGATTCTGAAGTAATTAACTTCCTTGTGTTTTGTCGGTTGGGCAGGAGAAAGAAATGACTGAGCCACGACTTTCCTTCTTCCTCTTATTAAAAGCTCTGCAGTCAAAGCAGTCAGTTAATATTCTCATGCACAGGCACATGGAAACCAACCCTTCCCATCTGCTTATACAAAGAGCCATCGTGATGTGAGGTAAGGACAATGTAACAGACTTTATCTTTTAAGTGTTGAAGGGAATGGCTCGGTTTCTGTGAAACCATCCATTACCTTTAGAGTGATTTTCAGCATAATGCAGAGGATGCATGATTTTTACTGCCTTTTAAACATTTGCAAGATGGATGCTGTTTTAAAAATATTGAGATAAAGCTGCGCCTAGGGGAGGATGCTATGCGGGGGTCTGTGTGGTGAGTGTTAGAGGCATATGGGATTCTTTTCTTAAGTGAAGGCTGGCCGAGGCAAAGTCACCACTGGGTAAAGTTTGTCTTTCTCTCCTTTCTGTGACTCCCTCTCCCCTACCTCCGGAAATCCGATTCCTTCACAAAACTGCTCAGAGCAGCTTCCTCCCCTGGGTTTCATCCAACATTAAACACTGCCCTCTGACTCCAATTCCCAGAGCCAGAAGTTCAATTTTGTGAAAACAAAAGTGCTAAAAAAGTCTATTTCTTTCATCTCAAGGGGAGTAAGCATCTGCCCAGCCTTGCCACTTAACGCAGGGCCCAGGGTCAATGGCATAAGACCACCTGGGAATTTGTTTAAAATGGAGAAGTTTACGTTCTACCTGAGACCAATCAAATCACACTCTGCATGTTAACACGTTTCTCAGTTGATAAAAGTTGGGAAGCTCTGCTCTAGAGACTCAAAGTCCTTCCATGGGAAACAAAATCCGGAGCAGAACTTCCTATGCATCATGTCTTCCCCAATTCCATGTGGTCTTAACCTGTGCTGGAGTCTGAGGTCAGTTTGCTCAGTTTGGGAATCTCAGGGTTAAATTAAATTAAGCAGGTCATTAGAATGATGAAAATACTAACATACCCTAATTGCAACCAGCTGCCATGTTTGAGTACTTATATTCAGGTACACTTGAAAATTTTCTGATTTATTTTTTACCATAATTCTATGAGGAAAGTACAAAACATGTCTCTATTTCATGTGGGGAGAAACTTAGCTTCAAGAAAATAAATATGCAGCCCAAGGCCACAGAACTTGTGAAGTAGAGATTAAATTGAAACCCAGGCGACCCAACCCCAGAACCTAAATGACTGTTCTGACCCTGCTGAAAGGTCTACAAGCCTCTAGAATTCTGATCTGCTTTGTGAATCTGTAAACCACATCTATAGTTAAGGTTCCCAAAATGGATTTGGCCACAGAGCCCTTTGAAAGAATGGAAGAATTCTCTAGAAGAGACGCCACAGAACATCTGGGAGCTGTCTCCCGTTGTCCCCCGTGCGCTGGCAACCCTCCTCCTCTTGGCTTAGTGTCCCTATAGCCAGCCTCTGTGGATGGCATTCACAGGACACTCTTGCCCTCCAGCTTATGGTTAGATTCGGCCAATGGGCGTTTGATGGTCAGAGTCCAGATGGATGGAGAGGTCAGGTTCCTCATTCACTGGGCTCTCTACCTGCTTGACTGCAATGCATCTCTCTACCAAGGGACACAACTTCAGGTCGGTCATTCTTTCTTACAGCTTCAGGTTCAGGGGCAGGAATGGACCCTTCCTCTAGGGCAGCGGTTCTCAATCTTCCTAATGCCGTGACCCTTTAATACAGTTCCTCACGTTGTGGTGACCCCCAATTTCATTGTTACAAATTGAACATAATTAAAGCATAGTGATTAATCACAAAACAATATTTAATTATATATGTGTTTTCCAATGGTCTTAGGCGACCCCTGTGAAAGGGTCGTTTGATCCCCAAAGGGGTCGCGACCCACAGGTTGAGAACCACTGCTCTAGGGTGATTCACTGCCCCTTGTTGGTTTCCCTTCATTTTTCCCACAAGTCTGCAAGTAGGCCTTTATTCAGCTGACCAGCTTCACCACTTGATTATGCCATTTGTTTCCTGCCTGGATCTTAACCGACATATCAACAAAAATATAATGAGGTATATTTCAATGAAGATGTTTTTTAAAAAATTATTTACCAGTACTTCTTATACTAGTACTCCTTAACTTCTTCCTCATATCTTTCCTCATTTCCTGAATCTTCAGATAAGACCAGTGTTCAAGAAAAAGGTACCTCGTTTCTCCATGGGCTTTCTTCAGGCATTTCCAAGGGTATTGTGAGTATTCCAGGTGGAGGATTCTGGGAAACTAATATGGACGGATGTCGGATGCTCACACCTGAGGGAAATGGATACAGCAAAAACCACAGCCTGAAGCACTCCTTTCTTCTCATCAGAAACACAGAGGAGCATGATGTGGCCACTCTCTCAGAGGAAAACTGCTGGGAGCCATAGCGTTAGGGTCTCCTAGGGGGTGAGTATTGGGTGGAGGCAATGGATCCTGAGGAAAGGGGAGGCTATGAAGAAGCCTGCTGCAGAGAAAGAAGAGGAAACAAATTCCTTTCCTAGAAAGTGCCTCTGGCCTCAAGCAGGAGTGACCAAGTGGATCCGTGGGGTCTAAGGTATATTTATGTTTGTGAGAGATGTCAACCTTAGAGCATGTCTGAGTCCAGGCAGTGGCTGTCAGAACTGAATACCCCTTCTGGGGACAAGAGACATCTGGACCAGGTCAGATATGCTGAGGCACTGGGGTATGAAAAGAGTAAAGAGAACTGACAAAAAAATAAGAGGCATTTTGAAGAAACGGAGGGTGAGTTAATGAGAGAAGGGCTGTGGGAATAGCTTTCTCCCATATACCATCAACATAGAGAGAAGGGCTTTGAGGGCATGCTGCTGAAATGCTGCCTGAGCTCAGGGATGCACTGCATCCCCTGGAAAATGACAAGTGGACTCTTTGCCTCATTCAGAAGGATGACTGCCAGGACAGCAGCTTTGATCTGGATCCAAAGAAAATGAGAAAAATGGGAGCCAGAGTTTCTTAAGTAGATACTGCATCAAACGCTGGAACATAGTAGCCTCATTTTAATCTCCTTACAGCATCTATTTCCCCCCCTTTTATTTCATACACAAGAAAACCGAGGATCAAAATTTACTAGCATGGGGTCACAAGACCAGGATCAGAGCCCAGCTCACACTCTGTGCTCCGAATCTGAGCCAGGGATACTTGGCATCCTCCTCCTGGTCCAGGGAGGGTCACTTTCCCACCTCATCATGGATGAAGGGATCAGTGGAAAGCAGTCAGCATAACCTTGGAGTGGCAATAATTCCGGCAATTAAGAAAAGCTGATTCAGGTACCCAGTGCCTGAAGGAAGAGGTCTGTGAAGTAGAAAGAGGAAAACTGAGAAACTCCCTGAAAGAGACCGTTTTAAGCTTGCCATTTGCAGCCAATGAAGTTAATAAGGTGAAACTCCATATTTTAAACTCCCATTAACCGTATGTGTCACACAGTTAGACCCCACAACTCCCTTCCACTCCAGCAAATCTCGGTTGAGCGTCAGAATCTATTTGAAGTGCTGGACCACACAATGATTACATCGAGAGAGTTGATCTCAAATTGACGGTGCATGAGAATCACTGGGGAGTGACAGTTAAAACACAGACTCCTAGGCCTCAACTCTAGATGTTCTGATTCGATAGGTCTTGAGTACAACCCAGGAATCTGCAGTATAGCAACCACCTATGTGACTCTGATGGAGGTTGATCACCTGCTTGAAGCATTGACTTTGAGGCACTTGGGGTCTGAAATCTGACCTAGGAAAAGAGAAATCTATAGGAAATGAGGACACATGGCAGACATGTAAATAAAGCTAGTTCTGAAAGTCCGATTAGTATAACTCTATTTTTTCACCCATTATTTTCACTCTATGGTTTCTACTTTTTGCTCCTTTATCAAGTCACTCTTAATGCCATTTAATAGACTCAATCACTTGGGTTCTTGAAAATATTCTTTTTTTACCCACTACATCAGGGTGGGGAATGTCCAAGTCGAGGCCAGATAAGGCCTGAGAAATCATTTGGTCTGGCCCTGCCAAGGCATTAAGGGTGAGTTAATTAAATGTTTGACCAAATACAGCAGGCTAATTTTTAAGTTGATAACTTTGCATGGCCCATGAATGATGTTATAAATACCCAAATGACCATTGGCAGACAAAAGGTTCCCACCCCTGTACTACATTATCCAATCTGATATACCCTAAAAGGTGACTTTCCCAAACCCATTATATAATGCCACTCTTTTTTTTTTTTTTTAAAAAAAACACCAACCTTCAAGTTTTGTTAATGATTTTTTTATTTTAATGATTAAGAGTTAAAGGCCAGTCTCCTTGACATGGAATTTAAAGTTGTCTGTAATCTAGCCTCTCATTTTCTAGAATAATTCTTCTGCACCTTTTATAGAATAAGATTTTTTTTTTTTACCAACTATACTCTGAGCAGCTATTCTTCCATGTCCCTGCTAATATAGGGAAGGAAACTCCTAATGTCTTCCCACATTTCTACCTTGAGGGATGGAGGAGAAGGTGTGAGGATTACGTGTGCTGGTAAAACGTTAACAATCAGCTCTCTTTGGGGGGGAAAATAGGTCTGATTTTTAGCATTTACCAATTTTCATGCTGTCAATAATCCCAATATGGCTGATTTCAAGCGGACAATATTGTGGCACTGGAAGTGGGGTTCGGGAGCACTCTGAACAGTGGGGCCCTCTGAGCCTCGCTAAGCTAACTCCCTCACACCACTGGGAATGGTGTGTGAGAGTTGGCTTCTTACTTCACACATCACAGTGTTGTCTGGCTGTAGGGGAAGCTCTGTTGGTCTTTTCTAGAATAATTCTTAGAAACACACACCATTGGGCGGAGGGGTGACTAGCCTACATGCCAAATCCATTCCTCCCTAGGGCCCCCTGGTTTCAGGCCTGATGGCCTTTGTCCTGTGCAATGCTCAGTGTTCTGCTAGCAGCTGCTAAAATCTTATTGGTGAATTATAACTTCTTCACTCTCAGTACTTTCAAGGCTCAGTGACCCTTCCCCATCAGCTGAGTTGCCTCAACTCAGCTAATGCTGGGACCATAGTCTCTGTGCTCAGCCACGTGGTCCACTTGCCTCTTGGCTTATGCTGGTCACTCACATGGATTCCCCAAAGCAGGCCTGCAGATCCAGACTCAGCCAGCTTCCGAGTCCACCCTGGGTGCAAGCAGGGACTTCCTAATCCCTAACCCAGGCAGCGGAGGAGCCTTAAGGGCAATGACTATGACCTCTCTTCCTTTATTTCTTTTCCTCCACAGCCAAAGCAGGCCTGCAGATCCAGACTCAGCCAGCTTCCAAGTCCACCCTGGGTGCAAGCAGGGACTTCCTTATCCCTAACCCAGGCAGCGGAGGAGCCTTGGGGGCAGTGACTGTGACCTCTCTTCCTTTAGTTTTTCCTCCACACAGGAGGGTCATGCTAGTCACAGAGATTGTCTAAGAGAACTAGAAAGCTCTGCAGTCCTCACCTGATAAACTGAGGAGGGCATGCCAGTGCTCTGGGCTCCCTAACCTGTTTGCTTGTTTCTAAAACCACCAACTTTCTTCTTTCTGAGGTTTCAACTTAGAGTGGGTAGCAGGATATATATTTCCTTCTCTACCCTTCTCTTTTCTGTCTCCCTGGACTTCCATTTTTCTTGCTGAAGGACACCTATTTCCATTTCCTTTGAACATACCACTTTTCTCATATTGTGAGTTCTCCCTAAAAATGCAGAATATGCCCCATCAGCATGGCTCAAAGGTTGAGCGTCCACCTATGAACCAGGAGGTTACGGTTCGATCCCCGGTCAGGGCACATGCCCTGGTTGTGGGGGGCATACAGGAGGCAACCAATCAATGACTCTTTCTCATCATTGATGTTTCTATCTCTCTCTCCCTTGCCCTTCCTCTCTGAAATCAATAATAAAATTTTAAAAAATGCAGAATAGGAAGAATGTACAGTGGTTGGCAAAAGTAGGTTTGCAGTTGTGAGTACATAAAACAGCTTATTCTTGTATTATTATTTATTAATTATTGTATTATTAGTTGTATTACAATTGTCAACCACTTTTGCCCACCCCTACATGAACAAATAAATACACTATTTATTTTCTCCATGGGTGCAAAGAGAAATGAATAGCAAACAAAATTACAAAATTTGTAATGACAGTCAGTTAGGACTCAATAAAAAAATGGATTATGTCAGACTGGCATATATTTTTGAATGTGTTTTATTTGACCAATTAATAATTGCACTACATTTGATGTTTTTCTGGCCTTCGGAGTGTCTGCTAGACACCTATCCACTTTGCACACCAGAATATGACATTTCACAGGATGCCATTATCTCCAGACAGGAGGGCTGTCTCTGCTGTGACAAGTGGCAGGAAAAATTCTGGCTATCTTGCTTTCCAACCCTGTGATTGAGCCAAGAGTATAAGTTCTTGAGAGTCAAGGGTTTAAAACTGAACCACAGATGAGTCAGCAATGACTCTGATGGCAATTCTCCCAGAGAGAAAACATTGAACAAAGGGGAATGGCTTGTTCCTTCAGGGTCTTAAATATTTAGGGGGGTAATCTTCTCACTGGGTATCTCTAAATTATTTAAACTCAATCGGCCTGCCCTGTGGTCTGTTCTCTGCCCAGGATTTGAAAGCCTGACTATTTCCTTCTCACAAGCCTGTAGGTTTACAGCTTAATCAAAATGACAATCACCTGAGGCGTTGTGTCTATTCTAAAGCACATCCATTACAGGGTCACCAAGGCGGGGAAGTGGGAGGGGATGAGGAAGAAGTTCAGGCTGCTGGTGTAACTGGAAAGCAGATTCTCCTCTGCCTCTACACCTCCCTCTAAGGTGAGGCATGAACTTGCCCTCAAAGCCATTCGCTCTTTTGGAGGCCAATTCTGAGGCCTGTTTCCGGGGTCACTATGTGAACATGCTGGTTTCACAACCACATGGTATGTACCTGAGGACCAGAGATTCCAACTGCCTTTGTCCTTATGCCTCCAGATCATTTCTGTCCCGACACTCAGGACTTCTTTTATTTTGATAAGAGAAAAAATAGAGGGGGTTGAGACATTGGGACCTGACTTTGAACAATTAGGGGCTGACGTTTGATCGAGGGATTCTATTATTCAATGTGGAAGCTCCAAAAGTGGAATTGAAGCCAGTGGGTGAAATTTGCACTGACGTTGCCTTCACTTTTGTCTAATCAGTCTGCTAGGTCACACCTGCGTAGCTAGGTATACTCAAAGAGCTATGAGCAGTAAATAAAATGTTTAATAGCATTAAGCTTTCACTACAGAACTGATTATTGGACAAGTGGAGCTCTTCCAGTATCACTGGAATAAGCATTTCTGGAGGCCCCTGGGAGAGAATGAGATATGGTAGAGAGCTTTATTTCTGTGGAATTACACCTCCGGGTTTCCAAAGCCCCATTTCCCTTAGTCCAGTCATGGAAGTGTAGCCAGTGTCTGGAGATTCCCTTCTATGTTGGAGTGGGGTCCAGTTCAGCATCAGGCTAGTTAGAGTCCACTATTCCACTGTGTGTGGGGTCTACATGGCTGTGGTCCACACTGGAGAGTGCTTATGGGCCAGAGCCAAACGTGCCAAGAGGAACCAAGAGCACAAGAGCACCGAGAGAGTGAATTTCTTTGTTTAGTATCCCAAACCTTGTCAGGCTTGCAGTGGCCACACCCATTCTGGCCAATGACCTTTGTTCCCAGGTGTGACTGACAGACAAGCACCTTCACTAGTCACCCCAGCTTTACTGGGCATGTGTTTATCTTCTCTTTGTCCAATCACCTTCCCCCAATGTTTTGCAGGGGGAATAGGCCTATAATGTCTGGCTTTCCATTTGCTCCTTTCCTATACTCAATAATTAGCTGATTACAATGATATCAGTAGAAAAATGGAAACTCCAGTCCCTCAAAATTTCTCATTAGAGTTCTCATGCTGGCATATATACTCATCTTAGATGGACCACAGTACCCCGTTTCAGGTGCACCTGTTCCACTCCATGGTATTTCTTCTTGCTGTACTGATGCCGCAGAAGTAAATTGATGCTACTTTTTTCCCTATTTCATGAGGTTATTAGTCACTTGATCTCTAGTCAGAGTAGTTAGTGAAACCAATTCTCTTGCCTTAGGTGGTCATGGCCGCTTTAGTACTGTAACAATTACGTTCGCCATTATTCCAAAACTGTGTGCTGCCCCTTCCCTATGGTGATTTGAACACGGTATTTGCACATAAACTTTTTGCTGAACAAATTAGGTGAAGTGAAGTGAGGAGAAAACTGGCAGAAGGGAAGTTTTTTCTTGAGTCCTTAAAACAGGGAGCAATTTGTCCCTTAAATGAGATCATTGTCTGCAAGGCCCCCCTGGCTAAGCTCATTAAAAAATAAAACCATAAGCGCATCATAAACCAGGTAAGAGGTCTCAGTGTGGTCCTTGAAACAGTGCAGAGTAGAGAGAATCACAAAAGAAGGTTGGGGACCAAGATGAGAAATTACATCCACCTTGCTCTGTGGATATCTTTCTCCAAATTACAATGAAAAAATGCTTAAAAGGAGAACATAGATAGAAATGTTGTTTTCTTTCAGGAGTATCCTTATTTATTAACCTTGGAAATAAGAATTGCCCTCTCTGTAAAGACTGGTAGAAATGGAATGGAATGATAAAATATAAAGGAGTCATGATTATATTTTATTAAGGAAAATGCACTGAATTATTCTCTGTTGTGAGAAAAGGAACAGGAAAGTGAGCGCAGAATAGATAGTTATAGAAAGTAGTTTAGGGGACAATGTTGGGACATGTGGATACATGCAGTGGAGTGGGCGTTTTGAATATGAAAACATTAAAGCCAAATAAAGTCATGTGTTTCCTGTGTGATGAACAGCTTCTGCTATCATATCAGGGGGCAGGGGTTAGGCATTGGTATTGACTGTATGAGATTCTTAAATCCGTGGCTTCTTTAAAATAATTTACTGTAGAGTGATACACATTATTGGGTGTGTTTGTTCTAAGCTGTGTGGGGGCTACCTGAAAAATTGGCACACATAACTCATTTCTGTTTTGCTTAACTTGGAACTCACTCAGGGCAGAAAAGCAGTGGGCATCACCCCAAAACATTATAAGGCAAATGGACAGCCAGCAGCCACCTGGGACAATATATTATGGTAGAGACAATAGGCAGCCTTAAACCTGGGAGTCAGCTATGGGGAAAGGCTTTCTTTGGGAAATTGGAGCATTTAAATGTTCTCATGTATACTTGAGAATTCATATAGACACACACACATGCCCAGGGCTGGATGCATGTTTAGAAAATATCTGAGAAAACCCTAAGCTTTGGTGTTTGGCTGATCACAAGGCTCCATGCAAGCAGAAAATTAAGGCTAAGTAAGGCAGAGTTGTGAATGGCCCATCTGAGTGGGATTGAAAGAATGCCTCAGGACAGAGACTATCTGCAAAGCCTGGGAAAGGTGTTTTTAAGCTCCCAGTATTCAAGGAAACCTCTTTCAAAACAGTAGCTGGACACAAGCTAAAAAAAAACAATAAAAAACCCCACAGCGCTTTTTGTGACCATATAAGAAAAGGAATATAGCCTTTGCAAAAGTAGATTAGAAATGTCACTAATCAAATGTATGACTGCGCCCTGGCTGGTGTGGTTCAGTTGGTTCAGCATAGTCCCAAGCACCCAAAGGTCGCCAGTTTGAATCTGTGTCAGGACACGTGCCCAGACTGCAGGCTTGCTCCCCAGTAGGGGGCATATAGGAGACAGCCAATTGATGTTTCTCTTTCTCCCTCTCTCTTCCTCCTTCTCTAAAATCAGTAAAGACATGTTTTAAAAAGTGGATGACTGGGGACTTAAAAAACCCACAGATAACTTAATTAATGGTGAAAGATTAAAAGTTTTTCATCTAGAGATCAGGAACTAGACAAAGATGAGCACTTTAAACACTGCTATTCAACAGTGTACTGGAAATTCTAGCCTCCAAAAAACCAAACCGATTTTTGAGGTGCAAGTTTAGATGTTGAGAGGGACTTGTTGGGTGCTACATCTATTACATTTCTTGGCTTAGGTGTTTTTTACACAGGTACGTTTATTGTGAGTAATTAAGGAAGTTATGCCATTGTGATTTGTGCATTTTTATATCTAATGTTTTAATTAAAAATTAAAACATATACCATTGAATAAAAAATTAAAGTGACCATTGTGACTGCAGTTTAGTTTTAATATAATTGCGTCGCTATTTTTGCATTAAAGTAAAAAATTATTTTTAAATAGAACATAAGAAAAAATACATAAAAGCATACAGTGAGCTTCAAGTAAATGCACAAGAAATGCTTTTTACAGCAGCTACCTTCCAATGGACAACCCTGAGACATGGCATTTCTCATTTCGGCAATAAACATTTCACTGGAGCTGATGATATAGACTAGAGGAAACTTGTGATCTAATTTTACATGATTAGCTTGGTTGTTTCTTGATTGTTTCTTCCTCTATAACTTTGTGAACATTAAAGTGGGGAAATGACTCTTTCCCAAAAGATTGGCTTATAAATCATTACCCACTCATTTGTCTATGTTGATTTTTTCCCTTTGACAGGAGTCTGGATATCTGGAGAAGAAATCTTTGTACAGTAATGTGCTTTGACTAATGCTAACTTTATTAAACTTTGTGCTTTTGGCATGCCCTTGACATTTTGGAAAGCATTTCTATTTTCTGTCAATAATATGATAAATCCAGATCCATTTTGGTATTTTCTTGGTCAAATCATGGAATCAGGTGCTTTACAATGTTCCCATTGATTTTCCTAGTTCTACATATTATGTTGCTTAACACTACCTTTTTTGTTTTGTTTTGTTTTGTTAATCCTCACCAGATATTTTTTCAATTGATTTTTAGAGAGAGTGGAAGGAGGGGAGAGAGAGAGAGAGAGAGAAAGAGAAAGAGAGAGAGAGATTGACTGGTTGCCTCCCAGCCTCCCACATGCATCCCAATGGGGCTGGATATCGAACCCGGGCACCTGCCCTTGATCAGGAATTGAACCCGTGACTCTTTGGCCAGGGATTAACCCTACTCTTTTAGGGCAAGGCTTCATCAACCACTAAGCTTTCTTTTACCCCAATACTTTACTACAAGATGATCAAAGCCAGTGTGGAGGGAAATAGAAGACCCCTGGTCTTAATCTGCTCTTAACCAGTTGTGTCTTAGATCAGCCACTAGACTTGGCAGTGAGGTTAATACTCAAGATTTATTATTATTATTTAATTTATTTCATAGTGAAATAAATTACATACTGTGAAGTTGAGGCCATATACCAGTTGTAGAAGGCATGTTAACATTCTAGCCGGATTTTGTAGCTAGATACATTTTAGTGAGCATGGTTATTTGCAAAAGCACTGTGAATGCTGGTTTAAAAATTTCATTGTTACTGAACAACTGCTATGCCCCTTTCTCCTTTGTTCATTAATACTGGAACACATATTAATATAGGAGGATATTAGAAATTAATGACCCTCATAGTGCAAGTGAATAGATTTGAACTAATCCTATTTGCTATGAAATCTGTTCTTCTTCAGTGTGACCGATGTTTTTTAATTATCATACTAGCTGTCCCTAGTGTTACAGAGCGTGGCATCTTTGACTTTATTCTTTCCCCTTTCTTTATTATAATAGAGCAGTTGGAGCCAAAAAGTTCTGGGTTCAAAATCTAGATTTGCCACTTACTATCTGGGGCCTGGACATGTTATTTATCCTCTTGCTTTACTTTAGTTTCTTTATCTGCTAAATGTGGGATAATAATAGTCTTCATTTTGTGGAGTTGTTGATAGAATCAAATTATAAAATGAAGGCATCTGACAATCAGTAAATGCATAGTGAATACAACTAATTATTGCTGTTATTGCTAAGTACCACTGATTCTAGCTTTAAACTTTCTGTTATTGTTGCACATTGCTCTCTGTTCATACCAGTACTGTCTTGATTTAGGTCTGGTCTTCCTGCTGCCCTGGACTCTTAAAAATCTAATCCAGTCCACTCATTTTACCCACTTTTTCCCTTATATTAAGCTGTTTCCTTTAGAAACATTTAATACCTTCCAGTTATCCAGAAAATCAGGTTGAATTGTCCTAGGCTAGTTTTTTTAGGCTCTTAAGAATGGATGTTCCCTTTCAATTCTTTTTGGTCTTAATCTGCTCTTAACCAGTTGTGTCTTAAATCAGCCACTAGACTTGGCAGTGAGGTTAATACTCTTAAGGTTTATTATTATTATTTAATTTATTTCATAGTAGTTCTGGCTTTGAGACCTCCCCCCCATTAGTTAGAAGAGTGGCCTTGGGAAAATAAACAGACTTCCCTGTGCCTTATTTTATTTATCTGCACATTGACAGGTTCTCAAATTTTAGTGTGCGTAAGGATCCCTTAGAGAAAGTATGAAACATGTAGACTCTAGCCCTTATCCCAAAGATTATGATAATTTTTGATTTCTAAAAGTGAAATATAACATACAATAAGTCCACAGAGTACACAAATATTAGGTGTGCATCTTTGCATCTTGATTTTTTATGTATGTATACTGTTGTGTGAACACCATCCAGTCAAGAGAGAAAACATTTCCAGTACTCCAGAGGTTTTCCATGCCTTCGGTCTATTTTCCCCCAGAGACAACTACCATTACTCCTATCATGATTCCTCTTTAACAATATGCTCAGACGGTTGTTGGTGTTCCTTTTAGATACAGTTGATCTGGTTCTCAATTTTGAATAAACTCGTACTGTTGTCCTAGCAGTGATAGCGAACCTTTTGAGCTCGGCGTGTCAGCGTTTTGAAAAACCCTAACTTAACTCTGGTGCCGTGTCACATATAGAAATTTTTTTATATTTGCAACCATAGTAAAACAAAGATTTATATTTTTGATATTTATTTTATATATTTAAACGCCATTTAACAAAGAAAAATCAACCAAAAAAATGAGTTCGCGTGTCACCTCTGACACGTGTGTCATAGGTTCGCCATCACTGCCCTAGATTTAGGTATTTCTTAGAAACACATTACCTATCCTACCTGTCCCCAGCCCCATAAGAAATACCAAAGGACTTTCCTCTCCTTTGATTCTTCACTTTTGCAGACCTTCATAACCTTTCATATTCTTCAGCATTATAGTGCCCTCTTTCCAATCTAGGCTAGAAATATAGAATGACAAAGTTAGAGGTCAGGTATTCCATCCTCCGTCACTTGCAGCAATTCCTTCTACAGTATCCGTGGAAAATGATCTTTTACCTCTGCCTGAAAACTTCCAGTACCTGAGAAGTGATCACATCCCATTTTTGGATATTTTTCTTCACTAGAAAGTGCTGTTATATATTGAGATTGATAAAATATTCTTTGGTTCATTTGCTCATAGTTATGCTCTTTAGAATGATAAAGAATATCTGGCCCCTTTTCCTTTCAAACATCTATGATTCTTGCCACATATACCCTAAGATTTTTTTTCCTATTAGTTGGAAACATGTAGACTCTAGCCCTTATCCCAAAGATTCTGATAATTTTTAGTTTTTAAAAGTGAAATATAGTATAACATACAATAAGTGCACAAACTCCCAGCACTTCACTGGATCCTGTCATGCCTTTCAAAGACACAAGTCTGAAGGGTACTCTACAATTATGGGGAGAAATTACACTTTATGGTGTAACATAACTGTGGGAGCAATAATTTATGGGTTCAACCCTAGGGGACACAGAGAACAGCACAAATCTCTTTCGTCTCCTCAGGACCAGCTTCGTGACTTACAGCCTGTGCACTTTCCCTGAGCTCATGCCTCATTGGTCGCCATGCTCGGTATGGTGTTCTGCTGTTGTCATTCTAAAATTCTTAATATATTTTCAACTAAGGGCCCTGTGTTTCATTTGGTACCAGGTCTCAGAAGTGAAATAGCCAGTTCTGCCTTTCTGGTTGCCTTACATTTGCTAATGCTTACATATTTTGGTTTTTCGTTTTTACTCACACTTCCTATAACTGCCATATTTTATAGTTCTTTTTACTTACTTGATAAAGCTTTTCCTTAGAGCGATGAAGATAGGTTCAATATTGCAATCATGCTCGTGTTACAGATGAATTATCTAGGCCTTAAAGAAATTCAGTGAACTGTCAAGTTTTTATAGCTTATTAGCAACAAAGCAAGGCCAGAACTAGGTCTCCTGACTTCAGCATTCTTTGGATAAGGACATCCTGCTCTTCTCCTGAAACAGTGCTATCTTTCCAGATTCCCAGAGTTCAAGTTAAATACTCTAATTGTATTAACTTTCCAGCTTCCCATGATTCTCTTTTTTGTTCTCTTCCTTTCACAGTGCTTTGACTTGACACCAAGTATTGCTGACTCATGCTTAGTCTAGAATTCCCTCTATTTGCTCCTCAGGTCATTTACCCTTAATTGCCTAGTCCTTTCTTATCTAATAATTGAGCTTATTTTTTTACCCTAAGTGATTTACCCTGAGTTTGCATTTTTTAAAATAATCTCAGGTTAATTTTGAGAGAATTTCAATGTAATCTTATTTTTTCCTCCATCGATTCTGATTCTGATCTATAGCTAATCTCCAGATCATTAAGGATACTCTAGTAATTGGGAAGAAATCTGCATGGCTTTGTTTTTTATTTTTTAAGTGCTCATCTAACTTGTGACGGGAGGTTAAATGACTTAAAGCTACTGAGACATGCCTTATTTGATCAAAAAGAAACCCAAGGCAATTTTAGGAAAATGTAACCTCCTTTGCAACTATATTAGTCAGGTGATGGGAAATGGAGGGTATAATGTAACAAGGTTATAATGACTATCTTAATATAGCAAAGTTGATAGTAGTATGAAGGCTCAACATTGGCGTTATCTCTGCATACTCCACAGACCAACCTCAGTCTTGGGGGTTGTCTGGCCCCAGTAAAACTGTGCAGTTGAAGTCTTCATCCTCTGCTGATGACTCTGACTAAGGCTCTTTCTCTTGGGTAGCCCACGTTGACATGTACATTTCATATGCAGTGCCCACACCTGAGTTAGCTTAACATCGTTATTTTCTAATTCCTGGAGGTTAAAATAACAAGACTTGGTTGAAATGATTTAATTGTCCTATGTCTGCAATGTTGCCAGTTGAGATGTTCCCACTTTGGGCAGGTACCACCGATCTGGAGATAAATTTAGCTGGTAATTTGTATCCCAGTTAATGACACCACCATCTTGCCCACTGAAGTGTTGAAGAAACTGGGCATTCTCCTAGTTCCCACCCTTTTCTTTACTTGCACATCCAATCAAACAACTAAGCCCTGTGCTTCTGTCTCCAAATACATTTGAAATGATTTCTGCTCTCCATTCACAGCTACGCCTACACAATACATAATATGCCCACATGCTACACACTACAGCTACACACTACAACTCAACATAGCACTGCTTCTCACCTGGTCTCTGCAGTAAACTCTTAAACTGATCTCCTTTGGCCTGTTTATAAGCCTCTCTATATATAGCAGTTGAGACTATACTTTCAATAATGCAAAGCAGATTATGTCATTCCTTTTATTGTAGCTCTACCCTAGTTCTGTATTATTTTTTGTGAGGATCAGCGTGAGATTTTTAATTTTTTTAATGAAAAATTTGTTTTATTTTTATTTATTTATTTATTTATTTATTTATTTATTTATTTAAA
>NW_005370809.1:99578-128811 GCF_000412655.1 Myotis brandtii | reverse complement strand
TCCCCTACCCCCCAGTGTCTTATGTCCATTGGTTATGCTTATATGCATGCATACAAGTCCTTCGGTTGATCTCTTACCCCCCCTCCCTCCTGCCCCCCAACCCTCCCTGGCCTTCCCGCTGCAGTTTGACAATCTGTTTGAGGCAGCTCTCCTAGTTCTGTATTGTTGTTCTAAGCAGAACATGATACCATCTATATACTTTCCCCCTTGTTTGTATTTCTTTCTTCTCCTTCTAACCTCAAACTAGAATGGATCTTCTGGGCTTCCTATCCTATCATCATTTATCTCTCCGTGCTAATAAGAAGAGTGTTGGCACCCAGCAGCTGCTCAAAAAGTATTCACTGAATAAATAAGTGAACCTGCAATCCAGGGCTGAAATACAGCCCATTTCTCTTTATTTCAGAAAATTCTCTCCAAAACTCCAGTACTAATTCCAAGCCTTAGCAAACAATTGGCTTCCCTGGGGTTGGCTCTCGGGGCTTGCACCTCCTCTGCTTATCCCTTTGGCTTGGCTGTAGCCAAAGACCTCACTCTGATTGGGGTCTGGTTCCCTTCTTTCTTCCTTAATGACTTCTCAATATATCTTCAGCTCTGCAACTCTAGGAGCAATTGCTCCTCTTATTTGAATTTAGCTTTTGACTAGTCATGCCTTCCTATCTTTCTTTTATATACATAATATTGACTAGGCTGCCACTCCTAGCTTTCAGTGCTCTGGCTCCCTCCATGAGCCAATTAATAGCTGCAAATTGTCATATACTCTTTAACTCCTATAGGGTTCAATGGATCCCAGGTACTTGGAAAGTGTTTGGAGTGATAAGCCAAATGAGTGCCTCCTTCTGATCATATAACGTATTCAGTATAAATTTCCTCTGCTGAGATTTGCAAAGCTTCATTGCTTATAGATAAACACTTGTTTCATAAAAGTAGTCTGTATATTTTTGCTTACTGTGTCCATCTATGAATCCATGATGAGAATACCATTGCTTAGCACTCATAGAAAAATGAGCTGCATGTGATATATTCCAAACTGTTCTCTGACAACTAAAACTTAGTTGTTCACTTAGAAGTCAAGAACGATAGCAATAAGCAGCTGGCAAAACAATCCTAATGGCAGAGACGGGATGCTGAGCATAACTTTGGCTCGCATTTTCAGGATTTTTTAATGCTTGCTTGCAACTGTCACTTCCTTAAGGATTTCATGAAGATTAATAATGTAAGAAAAAGGCCATCTTTCTCAAGTAACTGAACACAGTTACTGTTAGACAGGACTTTTTTTTTGGCAAAATAGGGAAAGAGAAGCAATTTGTTTCCTTATATGTTCATTTCTATTTTTCTTTTTTTCTTTAAATATATTTATTCTGCTATTTGTCAATCATATATCATTAAGCTTGGAAAAATTACATTTCTGTTACAGTTATATCATGGTAATAATAATATATAATAATATATACATATATGCATATATGTAGACACCTGTACATGTATGTTTGTGCATACATATATATATAATATTTGATAGGGTTGTTTTGATAATAAAAAATGTGAATAAATGAACTGAACTATTAAATGTACCATAGTTGGCACTCAAAAAATATTAGCCCTTATTATGGTTATATTGTTATTTCTATAAATAATTAATACATTAATATAGAAAAGGAAGCATGACAGTGTGAAGACCTTTACTGTCCTGCTCCCCAGTGAAACAAATGAAAACTATAAAAAAACTATTTAAAAGCCTCTGTAAAATTATAATAAAGGCAAAAAGCAAATAAAAAATCTACTCAAAAGCACTTATGAAAAGTTGGTAAGAAATGCAAGAGTCTGTGATGTTTGAATTAGAACCATTTTCTCATAGCTCACATGGCACTACAATAGGAGCCCCAAATTCCATTTGTAGGTGTATATCCAAGAGAAATGAAAACATGTATCTATACAAAAACTTGTACAAGAATGCTTATGGAAGCTTTATTTGTAATAGCCTACTGTGGAAATAACCCAATATTCATCAACTGAAGAATGAATAAATAGATTTGGAATCTATAATAATAAAAGCATACTATGCTAATTAGACCAGACGTCCTTCCAGAAGACCTTCCGGACGAAGCTGGGGCTGCGAGGGAAGCCTGGGTCCTGGGTGCCGGAGGGAAGCCTCGGGCCTCTAGTATCCATATAATGCAATGTTATTTGTCCATAAAAAGAAATGAAGTAGTAAAACCATAGCTACAAGAAAAGAAAACTACAGACCAATATTTCATATGGACATTGCCACAAAACTCCTCAACAAAATATTAACAAACCAAATTTAGCAGTATATTGAGAGAATTACACAACATGACCAAGTGATGTTTCTTCCTGAAATGCAAGGTTTGTTCAATATTTAAACATCAATCAGTGTAATGCATCAGGTTAACAGAATAAACCACCCCCCACACACATATAGTAATGTCTATTATAATGGCTATTACTTTAAAAAATAGAAAGTAAAAATGTTGGCTAGGTTGTAGAGAAATTGAAACACTTGTGCATTGCTTATGGGAATGTAAACTGGTGGAGCCACTGTGGAAAACAGTTGGCAGTTTCTCAAAAGGTTAAACAGAATTACCATATGACACTCCTCTATCAGTAACTGACAGGTCTGGCAGGCAGAAAATCAGTAAGGATATAGTTGAACTCAACAGCACCATCAATCAACTGGATCTAATTGACATCTACATAACATTTCATCCAACAAAAGCAAAGTGCACATTTTTTCCAAGCTCACACACCTGAGCCATAAAACACAACTTAACAAATTTTAAAAATAATAGCCATTATAATAGGTGCAAATTGGCATCTCATTGTCATTTTGATTTGATTTCCCTAATGGTTAGTGATGTTTTACATCTGGGATTTCCTTTTGAGGTGATGAAAATGTTCTAAAATTGTGGTAATAGTTACAAGTATCTGTAAATACATTAAAAACCACTGAATTTCCTTGGCCTGGTGACCCAGTTGGTTGGAATTTTATCCCCTGCACCAAAAGGTTGCAGGTTCCATTCCTGATGAGAACACATACCTAGGTTGCACGTTTGATCCTCAGTAGGGGCATATATGAAAGACAACTGATTGATGTTTCCCTCTCACATTGATGTTTCTTTCTTTTTCTTCCTTCCTCTCTCTCTGAAAATCAGTAAACATATGTCCTTAGATGAAGACTTAAAAGAACAAAAAATAAAAACATTGAACTGTCTGTTTTAAGTGGTATGAGAATTATATCTCAATGAAGCTGTTAAACAATGGAAAAAAGGGACAAGGAAAAAAAAGAAAGCTTAGTATTTCTCTGTGCATGATGACATAAACATGCAATGATATGGATGTACTGCTACATCTAACTCTGAAGAGAAAAACTGCTGCCATGCACGACTGAAACATCTCAGCGGGTAGGAATGGGACTACATATTGGCCAACTCTTGAGAAGCCTGGGAGTGATTCTTTTGCTGGGAAAAATATTCATAGGTTTGTGGAGAACAAATGAAAGAGAGATGGAAAATGCTAGCTAAAAAAATGAGTTTCTTTCTTAATGAAGCAGGAGAAATTTTGGTGAGCTGAAACCATAAACTCTTAGAAGAAAAAATAGGGGTATATCTTTGTTACCTTGAATTTGGCAATGGATTCTCAGATATCAACAGCAAACACACCCATAAAATTGGTAAGCTGGACTTCATCACATTTAAAAAGTTTTGTGCTTTAAAGGACATCATCAAGAATTTGAAAAGGAAACATACAGAATGGGAAGAAATATTTGCAAATTACATAGCTGATAAGGAGCTAAGATCTAGAATATATTAAAGAACATTTACAACAAAAGGACAAAATGACAACCTGGTTAAATCTGCATCTTCCTGTGAGTTCTAGATAATCAGCCCTTCTTCTATGCAAAAGGGAGCAGAGTTTGGAGAAGTTGGGTCACACAGGAGAGGAGACTCTGCTGTTCCCAAGCCTCAGACTCCTCAGCCTCTTACTCAGGTAGGGGCTGGGGAAAGCATTGAAATGCTGGCCATAATGAAGGTACAGGGTTTCCTCACCAGGGTGTGAAGTCCAGGAAGGAAGTGTTTGCTAAACTCTTAGGTAAGTTACTTTCCTTCATGGGGCCTTAGAAGCGAGGAGAAATAGGTGCAGGACTTCTACAGCCCTTTCCTGCTAAACACTACTGGCTCTCAGAGAATTTGCCTCTATTACCAAGCCAGTTTTTTGGGGGGTTGTGTAGGCAGCCGGCCCCCGAGGACAGAGATTTTGAGGTTTTGAGCAGTTCCAGGGTGGTTGGGTTGATATCATGCTGCCCTCCCCTCTCCCGTGGAAGAGGAAACCTTCTTCTAGGAAACCCCAAACCCCACCTATTACTGTACCCCAAGTGGAGGCAGGGCTTGCTAGGGATGCTGTGGCACCTGGAGCCTCCCAGAACCTGGGCTACCCAGGTATCTCTGCTTAGAACCCACTGGCCCTGAAGGACTCAGATCTGTGAAGAGATGAGGTGGGCTGTGTCTACTCCCTTCCCGCAGTCCCAGAACCCAGGGATGTGGCCTCCATTGACCAAGCCCAGAGGGGGAGTGTGGTAGGGAAGGGGTAACATAGAAGCACCCAAATGTTAGCTATTATTGCTATTATGTTATGACTATTGTATGAATAATTAAATCATGCCTTAAAATAGAAAAGGAAAGCTTAATATTTTTCTGTGCATGATGGCACAAAAGCACAATGAAATGAATGCTTATCACTTGCTCTGAAAAGAAAACCTGCTGTTGTGAACAACTGGAGTCTCCAAGGGAAAGAAGATCTGTGACAAGAGTCAACCTAGATGGTCTACATTCCTGCTTATCAAGGCTGGTCCACAGGACACAGCAGCAGCAGCGCCTGGGAGAGTGTGAGAAATGCAGAATCTCAGGTCCCCACTCAGATCTACTGAGTCAGGATTGTCTTTTAACAAGATCCCCCTTGCACATTCAAGAGAACACCAGAGAACGCACAGCTAAATTAGCGCATGCCACAGGAAGTCTATGAGGGGTGGAATGGAGGACCATTCTAGGATCCCCTAAGAAGGAATAAAGATTACATGACCCTGACAAAGGTTTCAGTCCCAAGGGTGGGAATGTTCTTGAGGATTCACATGGCCGGAAATCAGTGATTTGGTGGGAGGATTTTGCCAGGATCCTGTTCTAACATAACCTCGCTTCGTGTTATTTGAACATATTTGGTTAACTCAGTGTTTAGTCTTATTGACTTTCACTTCATACAGTTCCAATGTTTTTGGAAAGTTAGTTTAAAAACTAACACGATAACTTGAATTCTAAGATGATTCTCAGTGATCCCCATGGACATTCAAGTTCAAGAAGCAGTGGGGCCGAACCGGTTTGGCTCAGTGGATAGAGCGTCAGCCTGCGGACTCAAGGGTCCCAGGTTCGATTCCGGTCAAGGGCATGTACCTTGGTTGCGGGCACATCCCCAGTGGGGGGCGTGCCGGAGGCAGCTGATCGATCTCTCTCATCGATGTTTCTAACTCTCTATCCCTCTCCCTTCTTCTCTGTAAAAAATCAATAAAACATATTAAAAAAAAAAAAGAAGCAGTGGGGGACATGCCACTCAGGTAGACAGAAATGGATGATCTACAGAAATTCTTGGAGAAAAATAATAACAAAGATACTATAATTATCTATTGTTTGATAGGAAGACATTGAGCTCCACAACAGGTAGGAATATTATTTTTCAGTCAAATAAGAATATAAAACTGGGAATAGTACTTTAATTGAGTAAGTTTATGCCAACATGGCTAATTAAAAAATGTTCTGTGATACCACATTGGCATCGCAAAGAAAAAAAACAACAAAAACAATGTTTTTCCCCCAAATCTTTTATTTTTATAGCCATAGGGAAGGGAAGTTGGGCTTTGCACCCTGAAAGTGAAGTTCTGTGTCTCAATTTTGTTTACTGCCCTACCTTGTGCTTCTGTTTCCTAATTTAAATGGAATTCTAATGTTTCCTCTTACCATCATGACTATGGAAAGTATCAATGTAATAATGTTTGTGAACATGCTTTGGAAATTAAATGCTGTGAATTATTTTTTTATGTTTTTATTGATTTTTTTAGAGAGAAAGGAAGGGAGAGAGATAGAGAGAAACATCAATGTGAGAGAGAACCATGGATCAGTTGCCTCCTGCACGAACCCTGGGGGATCAAACTCAAAACTTGGGTATGTGCCTGACCAGGAATCAAACTGGCGACCTTTTGGTGCACGGGACCTACACCCAACCAACTGAGCCACACTGGCCAGGGCATGTTGTGTGTTATTTTAAAAGCCACCGATCATTTTCTTCTCCTCTTTTCTAATGATGACTGCAAATCAATTGGCATGCATGGTCTTCCCTTCTCCAAGAGCTCTCTCCACGCAGACCTGCTTGTCTTGTGTGTTTTTTCATGGAGAAAGTAAGATACTGAAGCCAAAGTGTTATTACAGGGTTAGCAGAAGCAGCGCGCTATTGTTTATTCCCACATCTCAAATCTTCTCATTGAGCTTTTCCATTCTGCCACATGGAATGGAAAATGTTTCCCGAACACTATTGTCTGCAGTTATAATCCTTTACATTTTCCTGGCTTCCAGACCCACCGCGTCTTTGCGCCAATCTGGAACACACACTGGGGACTATTTCATTTGTGGCGCCTTCCTGTTCATGCTTTTGGATGGTTGCCTTTTCACAGCACACGCAGCTCATTTAGGCATTAACATTTCAGGAAACACACAGTGGCATTTTAAGTGAAGTAGAAATTAGAAAACTCTGCTGTTCTTAGTTACTCTTTTCTCCCAAATTCGAAAGGAAATCACTGTCAAATTACCCAAGTCACATTTATCCTTTTGAAACTCCCCGAGTTGTTGTCAGTATTCTGCCAAACTCTCTGTTTCTATCCCCTTAGATAGAAATTATGCCCCTCTGGAGCAACAGCGGGGAGAAAACTGAAGCATGCTTGATTCAGAGAAAACAATTCTCTGAGGCACAAAGAACTCCTTCCCCCAGCACTTGGCTCCTACTTCTGCTTTATGGCTCTTGTAATTGTGTCTGTGTGAATCCATGTTGCACCGACACAAGTTCTTGATTATAGTTATCAATCAATATAAGTTGGTTGGTCAATTTATTGGTAAAGAATCCCTTCAACAAAGAAAGGATGATAAGAGTTTCCAAGGCTATGAAGAGACCCAGCAAGGGGCTGGATAGTATCCGTGGTTTTCTCCACACAATGTGTTGAATGGGAGTCAAACTTACATTTTGCTTTAGATCAGGTGGGCAATAATGTACTATTGCTCATTAAAAATAAAGTGCTATATCACTAAAAACAAAAAAAAAAACACACAAAAAACAAACAAAAATAACACTAACCTATTTGGGAGTGGTTAACAAATAAATAGAGTCTCACATATTCACTACCACATTGGTAAGCACTTCTGACCAGAAGAGGAAATTGGGGTGCTCACTCTCTTGCCTGAAACAGTTCAAATGGAAATACAGTTGATCCTTGAACAACATGGGGTTGAACTGCGGGGGTCCACTTATGAGCAGATTTTTAAAAAAATAAATATGATAAATTTCTTTTCCTTATGATTTTCTTAATAACATTGTCTTTTCCCTAGTTTACTTTATTGTCAGAATAGGGTGCATAATACATATGACATACAAAGATGTGCTAATCGACTTTGTGTTATTAGCAAGGCTTCCAGTGAACAGAAGGCCATTAATTCAGTGGACGCTCCACATTCGCCGATGCCCAACTTCAGACTGAAATTTTGATCCACAGTTGGCTGAATCCATGGATTCCAACCCATTGATACAAAGTACCAACTTTAGTTAAATTTTTGGGAAGTAAAAGTTAGACATGAATTTTTGACTGCACAGGGGACCCAGGGGTTAGAAAACCCTAACCTCCATGTTGTTCTAGGGCCAATTGTATTTTCTGATTAAAATTAGTGATGGAAGGAGACCTGCCTTGGGGTGGTGAATGCACAACACAATATACAGGTGATATATTATAGAATGAGACACCTAAAACTTATATAATTTTATTGACCAGTGCCACTCCAATAAATTCAATACAAATAAAACACAATAAAAATGATCATACAACTAAAATACTACTTAAAATAATAAAATAACAATAATAGAATGTTTAATAACCTGGTGTATTAGGGTTCTTCAGAAAAACAGAACTAAAACATTGTGTGTGTGTGTGTGTGTGCGTGAGAGAGAGAGAGAGAGAGAGAGAGAGAGAGATTTATTTTAAGGATTGTCTCCACATGATTGTGGAGGCTTGGTAGGTCTGGAATTTACAGCATGAATCAGCAGCATGACACTCAGTGAAGAGTTGCAGACTGAGTCCACAGGCCCACTGATGGCAGAATTCCTTCTTACTCAGAGAAGGTCAGTCTTTGTTTTATTAAGTTCTTCACTGACTACTGAGGTCCTTTCACATTATGGAGAGCACTCTGCTTTACTCTAAATCCGACAACTTAAATGTTAATTTCCCTTAAAAAAAACAAAAACAAAAACAAAAACTTCTTCACAGAGACATTCAGAATTCAAAACCTGGACATCATAGTCCAGCCAATTTTACACGAAAAGTGAACCATCACAAGGTTAATCAGAATTTTAAAAAATATTTTTTATTGATATTTAGACAGAGAGGAAGGGAGAGGGAGAGAGAGAGAAAGAAAGAGAAACATCAATTGGCTGCCTCCTGCATACCCCCTACCAGAGATCAAGCCCACAACCCAGGCATGTGCCCTGAACTGGATTGAACCAGCAACCTTTTGGTGCATGAGAGCATGCCCAACCTACTGAGAACACTGGCCAGGGTAAGGTTAATCAGAATTTAACTAATTTTAAGAATTCTTGTTAGTTGAGGTTTTATTTTTTAATCAGCTACATCTCATTGAGATATTACACAGCCTTCTCTTTCCTTATTTCAACTCCACCTTTTTTTTTTGGCTTATGTTACTGCAAACCGCCCCCCCCCCCCCCCCACACACACACACTCTGATCCTGACTGTGATCAAGCTTGGAGGTTAACCTGTATGGAAGAAGAGGGGTGCAGTTTGCACTGAGTTCTTAGAAACTTACTTTCTGTAAAGATGTAATGATGTTACTGTTGTCTAGTCCCCTGGCGCTTTTGTACCTTTTCATTTTGAGTTGCAGCCACAAGGAAGTTAAGATGATGAATGTGAAATGGAAATTTTCTGGTTCAGATACAATTATATGTTTTTCAGTGGCTTATTTTTTTATTTTAGTAAATAAGCATTTAACAGAGTCAGGTAGTAGAACTAATGATTACAATTTTGCCTCAAACAACAGAGGAGACAAATACTGTAATTATATGAAGTACAAATCAAATCACCTAATTAAATAGAGAAGGGATATCTGCAATAATTGCCAAGGTATAGACCAGTTAACAGTGCACAGAAAAAGATCCCATAATTTTAAGAAATACATCCATGCCTGATTTATCAAGAGGTAAATATAATAAACAAGTGCATTTTTACTTAAAAAATACAAGCTTCATCTATAGTAAATAACTTCAAATGACTCCTCAGACTTCTCTACCTCTATTTCTTTTTAAAAATATACATTTTTTATTGATTTCAGAGAGGAAGAGAGAGAGGGAGAGAGAGATACAAACATCAATGATGAGAGAGAATCATCGATTGGCTGCCTCCTGCACGCCCCCTATGGGGACCGAGCCCACAATCCAGAATTGAACCCAGGACCCTTGGGTCTGTAAGCCAACGCTCTATCCACTGACCAAATTAGCTAGGACTCTCTATTTCTTTAGAGAATTGAAAACATATATGTAAATGATCCGTTTTATAGGAAAAGAATATTAATACTTAATTGTACAAATTTAATACTTCTTTGTTCATGTCCCAACTCCAGGAAGCCTCAGTGATGACTGCCAGCCCATGATAGCTACATGATGTGCAAAAGCTCAGCTCTCAGCCATTTGCTTCCTCCGTTTTTTGGCACCATGGTTGCCATATGGCTTGCCCTGTGTGCTCCAGTGATTTCCCAGAAGGGCTTCATCTGCCTGCCCAAGACTCTAAGTCTATCTGAAACAGAAATTGTGCCTTCCATCTCTACTGTCTCTTCCCATTCCTATACCACTTACTGAAAGCATTAATCATTCCGTGTGTGAGTATGTGTGTGTGTGTGTCCATGTAAGTGTCACACTCTGCCCTTTGCCAGGAAACATCAAATGGGTCCCACCATAGTGTTGTGGGAAGCACTTTGGGGCTGTCCTCATGGCATTATGCAATGCACTAACCAGCCTGGACTTTTACATCTAATTATTTCCTCACAAAATCTCGATAAAAACATGACAAGTCTCAAGATCCCTTAGTCAAAGAAAGCTCTGTGCTAATAACTCAGATTACATTCCAAATTTCCTATACCATTTCATCTTCATCTCCTTAAAGTGTGAAAGAGAATTTCCATGGAGAATTCTCACCTTGTCACATTCCCCACAGCAGAGAGTTCAGGGTTTCTATTATCGTCCTCATCCTACCTGCTCTGGCTCAGTGGGTATCCTTACTCCAACTTCAATAAGGAAATGGCCAAATCCAAGCAATTTTCCTTAATTTCATTATATCTCACCTTGGTGTCTTCTTGTGTCTTCACTCTTTATTACTTTGGCTGGATCCCAGTGTCTTCAACTTTTCCCAGACTTTGCTCTTCAATGATCAATCATAAATGTATTCCTCTTCATCTATAAACTTGCTCAGTCACTCCCACCCTAAAATTCATTCTAGTGCACCAGGGAACATGTCCTTCTCTCTTTTCTGTAATGGCTGAAAGCCTTCTATTATGTTTTCTGTACTCTTTCAGCTCCCCCCCTTTTTGGTGTTTGTCTCACCATTTTTCTAAAACTGCTCTTTCAACTGTTTCCAGCAACTTTGAAAATAATCAAACAAACAACCCAGTAAAGTAATTATTTTTCAGTCCCTAGCCTTCTTGAGTTTTCAGCAACTTAGGCTATTTGGAACATTCTTGACCCGAAATGTATTCTTCTCTTAGTTCCCCTAAACTATGAACTTCTGAAACTCTTCCTACTCCCACTAGCATCCCTGTCTCTGTCTCCTTCGCTAGTTCTTCACTGTTTTGTAGCCTAATGGAAAGAGCAATGGTTTGGCAGGACAACTGAGCTCCAATCCTTGTCTTTCTAAACTCATTTTTAACACTGGATATTGCTTACTCTGGGTGGTTCTCAGCCTTTGTAGCTGTAGAACGGGGTAGTCTGCGATACTGCGTTTTAATGGTGCTTTACTAAGTCTTAAGAATCCCTTTCACATTTCATGGCCACCATCATGATTCCAAACACAACAGCTACACTGTATTCTGGTATATGGATTGGATATCCATGGTAGATTTTTACTACTAGGGAAATGCAAGTAGTTTGGACAAGTGAGTCCAGAGACTGTTAGCCTAAATGAGTTGATAGATACCATTTCCAACGATCAAGTTTGATGAGGGAAAACATGCCTTGCAACGGGACAAAAGGGATGCTGGGCACACCATCCACTGGGATGGTATTCAATCTGGCAACCCATATTCTCCACGTGTGATGGTGGTGCAGGGCTGGGAGGTTGGGGTGGTTTCTGTACCAGTAAAAGCACTTTGCTATTGATGACCTAGGATTCACCTCTAAGATCACCTTTGATTCTAAATGTAGAAATTCAGTATTGGTTTTCTGGAGTTGATATGAGAACTGTGTGAGATAATATTTTTAAAGCAGTCAGCACAGTACTTGGCACACAGAAATCAATTGATACATTTATTTGTTTTCAGTACCTTCTCTGTGACATTAAGTGAGGGCATGCCAGTGTGCATTTTACCAGGCCCCACACCCAGTATAGTGGCCTAGTCACATACTAGTTAAATATATTAACAGTCCAATTTGTGTTGACTCATTTTGCAAACCCAAGACATGGAAAAGTGGCTCAATAAGCAGGAAGGAGCTTGGGGAGAGGCATTTACAATTATCTAGCTATGAGGACTTCTCCTATGTTTCAGGGAGGGAAAAGAGAAAAAAGGACCTTGCCCAGTTCCATTAGAGCTCCTGCTTTCTAACTTTGGGAGCCTGTCCACAACGTTTCTATCTGGAAAGCAGCAAGGATCTCACTTCTGCTCCACAGGGACACTTCCTCCCTGCAGCGAAAGTCTTTGTTTTATATCACTTCCTGCTGGCGGGGAAGATAATCCTTGTGATTTCTCCTATATTTATTTCCCCTGAAAATTGCTGCCAGGACTCCTCAGTCCTGTGCAGTGAGTCATTATTTTTGTCACATCGCAAATATCAGCAACACCTAGCTGATTCCACTTAAAATCAAAACAATGAAAAAAAGAAAGAAAGAAAGATAGAAAGAAAGAAAGACCAAAAACACAGCCCAAACCTCAAACCAAGTATTAAATATCCCTGAAATTCCTGCAGCAAGCTTGCTGTTCTTTTTATGTAGGGAAATGGACCACAGTCTGCAATGCAGTAGTGGCTACGTTCCTGATTTGCTTAGGTTTGTTTTAAGTGAATTTCTACCCTTACTGTGCATTTAAGTGTGAATGACAGAGAGCGGGAGAGCAGCTGTGGCCATTAACACCATTCTCAGGCACTGATTCTTCAAGAAGTTGGACACTAAGCTTAAAACCAGTGCAAAAGATGCTAATTACATGACTTCTCCCTCTGCTAAATTTTATGATGACAATTATAGAGTGGGACATGCCACAGTTTTAAAGTCTCTTACAGTTTATTAAGCACTTTCACGTGTATTATGTTGTGTGATCCCTATGCCCATCATGTAAAAGAGATAAGGCTGCATTAAGCTCTTTATCTTCAGATGAAAATACATGATGACTCAGAAAAGCGAAATGTGTTGTCTACAATCACTGAGCTAAGCACACACACACACACACACACACACACACACACACACACACACACAAAACCAGAGCTGGAGCTCAGAACCAAGGATCCTATTGCTGAATCTGGAGCTTTGCTCACCAAAGGTCTCCTGTCTTCCACAAGAGCCTCTGCAAACAGACAGGCTTCTGCCTGATGGTGACCCCATGCTGAGGCCATTGTTTGCCTTTCTTCCTCCTCTCAACATCTAGGACTCTCTCCCCATCCAACACTGCCCACTTTGTTCTCTATTTCCGGGAGGGGTAGATGAGTCCTTGTTTGGCTCTGCACTTCTGTGATTGATAGTGGCTGTATGGACTGAAAATTGCATCACCCCAAATTCTTTTGTTGTATCACAACCGCCCCCCCTCCACTGTGATGATATTTGGAGGTGGGGCCTTGGGGAGAGATAACTAGGTCTAGATGAGGTCATAGGAATAGGACCTACATGAGATTAGTGCTCTTATAAGAGACACCAGAGAGTGCTGGTTCTCTCTCTCTCTCTCTCTCTCTTTTTCTCTCCTCCTCTTCTGCAATATAGGGACACAGTAACAAGGGCTGGAAGAGATGTCTTGCCAGAACCAAGCCATGCTAGCACCCCAATTCCAGACTCTCAATCTTCAGCATGTGAAAATTAACTTCCTGTTGTTTAAGCCACCCAGTCTTTGATGTTTTGTTTGGCAGCCTGTTCTGACTAATAGGGTAGATTAATGAATTTCCTTTCCTGGAGTGTCCATTTCCTTTGAAACAGAACTAACTCGTAGATGTGCATGCTTTAATCTAGAGCCATGAGCACTGGAGGCACCATGGTAGAGCGCACAATCTACTGAGGGTTCAGGCTGGTCTGATCATAGTGGGGGTCTTTCCTTGGCTCATACAGTAAGTTAATACTCTAAGGTGAGCATTCTCTCAGCTGCTGCCTTTCTCCTGCCCCCCTACCCCTTCGCCATCACAACAGCTCCCACAGAATTAAAGCCCGGTCCACAGGTGACTAGAAGCTGGTTGAGGAGTGTTAGCCCTGGTACAGCCATTTGGTCTTCTGTGGGGTCATTTTCTCCCTGGGCTTCAGTTCTTCACTGGTAACATATGAGATTAAACTAAATCATTTTCTAAACCTGTTTCTCTTTTGAAAATAAACTCCTGTCTTCAAATGTAATATAATCTAGGTCATCAATACATAAACCATAAATACAGTGCTCTCTTTCTCTTTTTTCAAGCGTGACTCGCTATGAGGGCAGGAGCTGGCTATAAAGGAGAAAGCAGGAGATACGGGACTGAGAGAGATGTTTATCTATTGTTTTGTGCATCCATTTAGCAAACATTTATTAAGCTTTTTTAAGTAAGTATGGTCTAGGATGCAAAGATATTACAAGACCCTGTTTACAATTTGTGTTTGTAGGAGATAAAGCATCTATGGATCAATAACTAAAACACGAGTGGAAATGACAAGGGGTCTTTGTAAGCTTCAGCTAAAGTGCTGAGACAGTCCCTCAGTGAGCCATGAGAGAGACAGCAAAGGAGACAGAGCGGGGAGGCAACAAAGGCAGCAGTTGGTATGATTACTAAGTTATTAGAAAGCATACAATTTTCCTGTTGAGTGTCATTTCTGAGTAATGAATTACATATTTAAAAGGGTGAATGGAAGGGGTAATGTGTATTCAGTTCCACCGAGACTGCCTTTACACCAGATCATCCCACCCTCTCTGCAATGTCTCTCTTTGCTCTTGCTCAGAAGATCCTCAATGGGACTTTCTCCCCATATTATCCAGATTGGCCATCTCTATTGATCAAATTTATCAAGTATAGCTAACCTCTCACCTAGAGACCTCCTTCATTTCAGTATGCCCTAAGAAAGGTCTTCCTTCATGGATCCAGACTTCTAAGTGAAATTTTACAGCAAAAGAGTCTGATAGTATTTTAATTAACTCAGCTAAGCCTCCCCATTACATCCAGGGGCAGGAGTTTACAGGTTCATTTCATTTCCTTAATTACAATGATAAGGCCCGATAAAATTCTGATACAGTACCAAGTTAGTAGTCAACGTGCTGCATTACGTGGGGATGTGGCAGTCTTTGCTAATCTGCTCACAGAACTTCAGATTTGTTAAAGGCACCTGTAGGGAAGGGCTTATTGCTTACACAGAGCTGTTTGCTATTTCCAGACCTGGGTGAACTTTTGATTCGTGAGGCTGGAATTATTTCAGCTCCAGAGAGATTCTAGACCTCTACTGTGGTCACAAGGGAATTCTTATCATCGGGGAATGTTGAAAACACTTATAAACAAAAATTAATTTTAGACTGTATTAAAGAATACAAAGCATTTATTGAGTAAAAAGGAGTTGCAGCCCGGAAACACATATTCAGGTAGCAACCTAAATTGTGTTCCACTGAAACAAAGGGGAGGCTGCCTTATATGTCGAAAGGTCTATTTCATGTAAATGAGGAATCAAAATTGTGCAGTTATGATTGGTAGGAGACAATTTATGCGGTTCTGATTGGACGGGGCCGGTCTCAGTCCATTGGTAGAAAGATGAAACCAGGGTTTCCCTGCAGTTGTTGCCTCAGATGATTTAAACAGCTGGGTACAGTGCAGAAAGCTGAGAGTTCAGTCTGAGCATCTTCTCAGTGTCCAGAGTACATTTGGAGCCCCCATCAGCAAATGGCCACTAGACTCTTATTATTCATAAAATTTGGGCCCTAGATTGAGCATGGGGAGTCCATCTCAACAGATAAATTCCTCTTCAGGGGGTTCACATCAAATGAATCTTTCTTCTTGGAACCCAAACACCTGATTAAAGGGAGAAAAATGCAACCATTTAAATAGTTCCCTTGCTTATTAAATTACCTCTCCTGTACTTGAGAGAGTGGGGTAGTGTAGAAAGGTTTCTCAACCTCAGCACTATTGACACATCGGATCAGATAATTCTTTGCTTTGGGAGTCTGTCCTGAACATTATAGGATGTTTAGCTGCAACCTTGTTCTCTACCCACTAGTTGATAGTAGCATCCTTCTCCTACCTATGGCAATGCAAAAAAGGCTCCGGACATTGCCAAACATCACCTGAGGCATAAAATTGCCCCTGGCAAAGAACCACGGGTTATAGGGTTAAGTGTGTAACTCTGGGATCAGATTGGTTTACACCCAGGTCCCTCCCTGTAGGGGCTCTAACCTTGGGCACTTAAACCCTGGATGTTCGCATATGTCGAAAGGGATCAGGGCACCCTCTGCATGGCATTGTTGTGTGTGTCACGTAAATTGACATATAAAAAGTTCTTAGAATTATGCCTGGTGCATAGTAAACACTTAATACATATCTACCATTTATTCATATTTTAGTATCTTCCAGATTATCTACATTTTACAGATTTATTTATACAAAAACAAGAATAATTAACCATAAAAATCAGAGACAGACAGTTGCCATACCAAAGTTTACAACTGCTTGATGTCCTACTTTGGTGAAAGACATGTTCCAGTTTGAAATCATAGACATAGGTGCACATTCTCTTTGGCAATAGACAACCTTCTCTTTGTCCCTCAGCATTCTCCTTGAAAGAAAGGTATCACCTGCCCCATAGGACTATATTATATTGTTCAAGACCATCTAGTACAAGACTTAAAAATAAAACTAGACTCCCCCTAACCCTGCCAGCTTTCCCACCTTCCATCCTTCTTTCTTCCTTTCCCCCCTTCCTTTTTCTCCCCATGTTTGAATATCAAAAACTTTATTTTTATTGGATCTTATTCTCAAAGAACAGCGATTCTCAAACAGCTGAGAGCTTGTTAAGACACAAGCACAGAATTACCGATTCAGTAGGTCTGGGGGTGGAACCCAAGAATTTGCATTTCTAATAAATTCCCAAGTGATCCTGAGGCTGATGCCTTTGCTTTCCAACAACTCTGGGAACTAATGTCATACTATTTATTGCTAAGCTCTAGAACAGTGATTCTTGATCTTAACAAGCATTAAGATCCCCTACAGGGCTTTTACAGACATCCTGGGCCCCATCCCAGAGGTCCTGATTTAATACATTGAGAACCACTGCTCTAGAAAGGTGGCAGCCTGAAGAGTTTTAAAATAAGACCCAAGGCCCACGTCCCAGCCCAGACCAGTTAAATCAGAATCTCTGTGGGCTCGTAAGGCTCAAAGTGGGTTCAACATGTAGCCAAAGTTGAGATGTGATTCAAAAACAGGAAGAGAAAATTACAAACTCTAGGACTGCAAGAAGGAAATTTGAGGGTTTTGTATTTAATATGTTCAATTCTAAACCAAAAAAGCAATTCAGAGTTTTTGGTATTAATATGATGAGCGTATATCAAATCCTGTCTACCTTGGACTAGCGATGCATTATAAAGACTCGAAGGCTCTGGAGGCTAGGAAGGATGTTGAAAAATAGTGTTCAAGTTGAAAACATGGAAAATTTTGTGGCCATCTGAAGCTAAAGTCAGAAATAGATTTTTTTAAAAATATATTTATATTTATTTCAGAGAGGAAGGAAGAGGGAGAGAGAGATAGAAACATCCATGGTGAGAAGGAATCATTGGTCAGCTGCCTCCTGCGTGCACCCCACTGGGGATTGAGCCTGAAACCCAGGCATGTGCCCTTGACTGGAATTGAACCTGGGACTCTTCAGGTTCTATCCACTGAGCCAAACCAACCAGGGCAGAAATAGATTTTTAAGAGATCAGACAAATGCATGATTATTCAGAACATTTTAAAAGACAAATATTTTCACCCTAACCAGTTTGGCTCAGTGGATAGAGTGTCGGCCAGCAGACTGAAGGGTCTCAGGTTCAATTCCGGTCAAGGGCTTGTACCTTGGTTGCAGGCACATCCCCAGTAGGGGGTGTGCAGGAGGCAGCTGATTGATGTTTCTCTCTCATCAATGTTTCTAACTCTTATCCCTCTCCCTTCCTCTCTGTAAAAATCAATAAAATATATTTAAAAAAAATAAAAGACAAATATTTTCAGAGGCATCTTTGACTCTGACAGTTAGGCAGCCTGGGTATTTTATATTCTTTCTCCTGATTCCTGTTGAGAGACATAGAGGGATTTGACTCTAAATGACACTCCTGTTTAACTATTGAGCCCATTGTCCTCAAATAGAAGTCACTCCTTTCATTTTTCTAAAAGATTTTTGGAAATGCCTTGATCTTTCTTTCAGCATTACTTGGAGTAGTAATCAAATATAGCAGAGGTATGCTCAGTGCTTCTGGATTATACAGCAATAGATTCTAGAAACTTGTGTAAGAAGACCAAGGAAACAATGTACTATTGAGATGGAGGAAGAACAGCCTGAGGCCAGGCCTAGGTATGTGATCTGAGCATGCCACCTGAGTGAGCTTTGAGGTCAGGGATGACCCTTAAGGAGACTCCCTGGTAAAGACAGAGAAAACTGGTGGTTTGGGTCTGTCTGGCTCTCGGAGACCTATCAGAGGGTGGCAGTGGTCAGCTGGTGCTCTGTTGTTGGTACCCACACCGAGGGACTTCTCTGTGCCTGTTCCCAGGCATAAGACAACATTACGTCTTTGAGAATGATAGAAAGTTTCTTTCCCTCAACTGTAATTACAGCATTTTAATTAAAAACCTGCCCTGTCAGTTTTCATATACTGTCATCTCTTAAGGAATGTGGGAAAGCCCCATGAAAACATAAAGTTTCATCATTCAGTGTCATATTCAGAGCTCCTCCCCACACCCCATCAGGTCCCAGACTGGACCCCATAATACTTAATGTCCCTTATGCCATTTTGGGTTCCCTGGAATTGAGTACACCTGTAATTCTCCACAACTTCCTTCCCCCTCAGTCCTTGGGCATTATTCCAGTTAATACCTCCATTTGACCATCATCAACCTCACCAGATTTCTTAGGTTTCCTTAGCAGGTTCTTCTTCAATTTGGTTGCCTGTTGGCAGACTTAGTCCTGCATTCTCTTCTCCCTGCTCCTGGAACCACTCTGGTAAGTCTACGTGCCTGGTGGCTAAGGTGAGTGGCTTGATTTTGATGTATCAAAGTCAACTACATTTCTTGCTAAAGCTATATGGGCTTTTCATTTATTACAGCAGGAGAGTGGTGAGGAATCAAAGAATCACCCTACCAATGAGAATTTTTCTCATGTTCTAAAGGCAGTGCTTCCCCCACCCCACCCCCTTGCATTGCATCTAACTAAAGATAATGATGCTGAGCAGTGGTGGATTTTGAAAGTAGGATGTGATTCCTATTTGCAAGTAGTTGAACGAAGTCAACCTAGCTTCCTATCCCAGCTTCCCACAGGAAAAAGGCCAAAGAGAGAATAATACACAAAGCAAACATTCCTAGACCATGTTCTTAACAGTATAAAGTGACTTCATCTTGCCTTAAAGTGAAGATTTTTATGAATATCTTCCCAAAAGGCCACTTTTGAATTCCATGATTATTAAAGTAAAAACGAGGTCGATGTTACGAAAAAGTCAAATAATAATAGAAACATGTTATAATAAGTTAAAGGGGTTTGATTATGCAGTGGTTTTCCAATAGGATTTCTCAGAGCCTTAGTGTTACTGAGTTGCTTCAGGTGGGGAGATGTGATGAAAGGTGTGTGGTAGGGGGACAACATTCTATCAGTTTATACTCCCACCATGCCAACAGAGCTACTCTGCTTTCTTTGTCTTCATATGTGAGATAATTAAATAGACTGACATGCTTTATATGACCTTATGTGCAGATTTATAGAATAATATATCATTAGATTAGCTTTAATCATTCCTTTGAAAGGTTTTGCATTGGCTACAGGCCTGAGCAGTAAGGACTATCATTTCTCAGTGTCTGGTAAACTGGTTAAGGTCGGTTTAACCTGACAGAAATGCCAACTCCAAAAGAGATGACCGTGAGACAGTGAAGGATGAAAGGGACCCTCAGCCAGGTAAAGGAGTAAGCCATATACTGGTAAATCCCTGTGACTGGATGGGTTGAATGCCTCTTTAGGCTCCAGAAAATGACAACCTCCAGTTGGAGTTTGAAATGTTTAGTTTCCTGATACTTCATCCTAATATTTTTCTCAGGAGCTCAAATTTCAATAGCCTTTTTTATTTTTTAATTGAGTTTGACTATGAGAGAAAAGCATTCACCAGCTGCCACCTGCATGTCCCCTCCTGCAGCCTACAACCCAGACATGTGCCCTGATAGGAATTGAATTATGACCTCCTGGTTAATGGGTCCATGCTCAACCACTGAGTCACACTGACCAGGCTCAATAACCATTTTTAAAATATGTTTTATTGATTATTTTTAGAGAGAAAAGAGGGAGAATGATAGAGAGATAGAAACATTAATGAGAGAGAAACAGTGATTGGTTGCCTCCTGCACACCCCCCAGCAGGGATCGAGTCTGCAACCCAGGCATGTGCCTGACAGGGAATCAAATCAGTGAACTCTTAGTTCATGGTCGATGCTCAGCCCTTGAGCCACACCACCTGGGCTCAATTACCCTTTAATTAATTTACAATTAAGCATATTTAATTCAACGTTCGTGTTTTTATAGGTAGGAAAAAACCTATGCCTCAGAAAGACTAAATGACTTGCCTAGGGTCACACAACTAAAGATGAGATGATTTCCTAATTTATTATCCAGCTATTTTTCCTCTACAACAGTAATTAAAACCATCTTTAGAAGTTTATGGGTTCATATTTTTAATGTACATGAAACTAAATAGTAGAACTGCTTTAGCTGAAGCCACGTTCAAGAGGGACTCGCTGTCCTGCCTCATTCCATTGCTCAGGACTCAGAGTAGAGAACTAGGAAGCTGGAATTTGGGAGACATGGAGCAGATCGCGAGGAGGATAGAATTCAAGGACCCAACTATGAAGCCCACAGTGGGCAAGTAGCTGGCAGAGGTAAGCTGCCTGAGAAGAGTGGTAAAGATTCAACAGCTTGAATAAATAATTATTGAATACCTACTGCTGTCAAGGAGTAACTTATAGATCCTGATGTAGTCTCAAAGCTGAATAAGTAGAAGTAAGAGCAAGAACAATAATCAGGCATTCAAGGGAAGGATGTAGTTGTAACTTGAGATATAGAATGTGGAGGATCAGATGGAGGTTCTGCTAAGGAGCACATGAGATCCCAAACTGCTCCAGGATTTCAAATATATGATTTTTTTAAAATTCCCTGGCAAAATACTCCCCCTTGTCAGTCTTTACTCAATACTCTGACATAGTTCAGACACTTCTCAACCGGTGATGTTTCCCTCCTTCTAAAGGCACAAGTAAATAATACTCTCAGGAGGGTTCTATGGGCTTCACTTTCCCATTCCCAATCTTCTTCATTTTCCTTAGCTCTGGGCTACATTCAGACGGAATCACCAATTTTACAGGAAACGCCAAAAACTGGCTATGAAATATCTGCCATGTTGTTTTGCTAACAGGAATCCTCTATTATTCTGAAACGCAGGGCACGTGTGCATTGTTAACTTGAGATGAGTTGGAATGTCGATGGTGAACGTTTTCCTGGACAGTGCAACCTGGAAGCTCTACCCCATTAAGCAGAGCCAGGGCGCATTTTATTGTTCTGCTGGAGCCCTGCAATGCATCTGCTCCCGGAGCATCTAAGCGACACCCTTTAATCCCTCAATACTTCACCGGAGACTAGTTTATTGCCCCGATAATGCCTTGCCTTGAGACAATTAGGTTTGATATGTATCCTCATTATGATTTTATGAAGCAGTAAATGCCACCCCCCAAGGAGGCAGCATCCACTGAAGGGTGAGACTTAGAACCAAATTGGTTTTTGAAATTCAAAGGGAATATATCATTGGTACATGCGGCTGGTGTTGCAAATTCTGTCACATCTGAAGCCCTAAGACATGCAGCTTTATAGACTGCAGGAGAAGGAGTGGACGCACACCAAAGGGCATTGTCTTAAATTTTTAAGTGTGTTTGGTAGAAAGGCTTTTCCTCTGCCAGGGGCTTTGCTAGGGAACGGCTAGGATTCTCTGCTATGAAAGAAAGTCTTGCCAAAAGAGATGAAGTGGAAATGAGGGCAGAGAGGGACTCCAGGGCTGGACTTGTTTAAGCTTTAGGATGACTCACAGCATCAAGAAGCCTAAAATAGAAGGCAGACTAAAGAAACACACACACACACACACACACACACACACACACACACACACAACACTAAACTTTTGGGCAAATTATACAAACTTCTTGAGGTGGCTGTGTTATGGAATTTTGGCTGAGCAAGGCTGTGTATAATCATTGCTATTATTACAGTTGATAATTAGTGCCATCTATAGCCTGCTGATACCCGTAATTAATGTAGTCTCTACTTACCCAGCAGTTTCTTAGGATGTTCCTGCTGATACCCGTAATTAATGTAGTCTCTACTTACCTGGGAATGAAGCCCAGCAGTTTCTTAGGATGTCGGAATACCAGAGGTTTTGCTAAGAAAAGGGAGTTTTGCTTTATTCTGTCTAGTAGCAATACTATCAACCTAAATTAACTCATGATGAAGTTACCACTTAGATCATGGAGGCCCATTGTTGTGCACTGGATGATTCTCTTTAATATTTAAGAATTTGAGATTTGGATTCATAATGCCTGGGCTCAAATCCTGGATTTTCTCCTTCCTAACAGTGTGACTTTGGCAGGTTACTTAACCTCTCTACATGGTCCCTCCATATATGAGCTGAAAATGACAATAGTACCTGAGTTACAATATCCTATTAATAAGAGCTTATGTGTTCATCACACCCTCATGCCATGATGCCCTCACACCCCAACGAGCTATCACTAGGAGGCTGCATGCACAGTGGGCACGTGAGGGTGGGCAGGGCTGCGTGCGCAGGAGGTTGGGCAAGGGCTTGACGCTGTGTGCGCGGTGTGGAGGCAGGGCATGTGGCTCCGCATGGTGAGGCCTGGGGGGCCCGCGGCTCCGCGCTACACGAAGGCAGGTTCCCTGGCTCCGGCCTACCTCTTTGGGGGCATCAATCACAGGGCTCCCACACTGTTAGAGGGCACAGGACACCCCCCCCCCAGTGCACAAATTTCGTGCACTGGGCCTCTAGTTATAAGATAAAGCACTTAGCATAGTAACTGACACATAGTAAATGGTTTATAAATGTTATTACTGTTATGAATAAGTAACTGTTAGGTAAATTGTATTTATAGCTGGTTTAATAGTGAAATATAGAAGCACCTTGGTTATATAAATACTAAAGCAGGCAATTTCTAAAGTACAAAAGTTGGCAACCATGCTTGTGTATTGAGCACAATCTACAAGGCAGTAATGAATCAGCTGTAGGACTATGTAAATTTCATAAGCAACAGGACTATAGGTTCTTGTTCCCACCTACATAGCTTCCCCCGCCAACCATCTTCTTTTTAATTTATAAAACTCTAACCCCTTGAAGACAAGAACAACACAGTACATTTCCAATGCTCAGAACTTGGTGTGTGATTTAAAAATGCTTGGAAAGCATTGACTATGAGTTGCCATGATTTTACATCAAGGACTTTAATCACATGAGTAATGTTTTAAAATCAGCAGGTTTTATAGTCTCTTTAGATAGCTGTAGAAGGGGAAGACCTTTGCTTTGGAAAGGAACTCTCATAAGTCTATTAATTCAAGATGATTGACACTAATACTGGGTCAAAGTTGCAGGTGGTACCCATCAAGATTTGTTATTCTCAAGATTCTCTTTTTGGCTTCTTACTTTGCTTGAAAGGGACTCTGTATAGTTTATTATTTCCTGATGACAGCTCTTATCAGCTTGGAATTAGAAGCACATTAGTTATTCTTTATAGTTTTAAAGTCCCAGATGCAGCACAGTGAGCATCATGATGGCTCCAAGTGGCTTCTGGATAAATATGTGATCAGAGAGGATTACATACATTTTCTAATTCATGATGTGGGCATTTAAAAATTATGGAACCCTATGAATACAGGCCACACCCAAACCTTTATTTGTCAGCTCTTTCCTAATTTCTACCCTTCCTATAGCTTTATTTACTGATGCATATAATGTGCTTCGAAAGAGTTTCCCCATTTTCTGAATTAAAAGCAGAGCAAGATATATATATAATTTACTGCCTTCTACCATTTAGTAGAGAAGATGTAATTGAATCTTTATTGATATCTCTGCTTGTTGGTAGGCTAGTGATGTAGACTGGGCAGGGCACTACAGATTGGGAGTTGCATTACTTTCCCTATCTCTGACTTGGTGGCTCATTACATACTTCTTGTCCTCTTTTGGATTCTGTTTCTAGTTCATGGTGTCCTCCAGAGATGGGGAAGTCTACCCTAAATACCATTTGATTAAAACCCTGATTAGGACCTAAGAACATGGTTTGTGGGGGAAGCTATGTATGTGGGAACAAAAACCAACAGTCTTGTTGTTTATGAGATTTACATAGTTCTACAGCTGGTTCCTAGTGATAATGCATAGTATTGGGTGACCGTTGGTAAGATACTTGTTAAATTTCTTCTTTATTAATAAAAGAGGATAATAACCCTTACTGCTGGAATTTGAGGAATGTATTTGCAATAACATAATAACAGTAATAGTTATAGAGTCATTGCTGTAGAGTTGTAGTGCTGGCTGATGTCTATTGGACCCTCATTCTACACAAGGTGAAGGACTTCACACAGAGATCTTCATGCAATCCTTACAGCCGCGATGAGAAGGTTCTGTAATTCTCCTCATTTGCAGATTAATAAACTGCAGCTTGGACAAGTCAAATAAGCAGTCCAGTTCACACCGGTGTTAAATAATATAACTGGAACTTAAATCCAGTCTGTCTGACTCCAGAACAAATGTACTTGACCGTTAGACCATATTACATTGTTTACTCATTGAAGAATCTATAAGGAAAAAAAAATTAAGACTAAGGTTAAGAACAAGGAAGTTTGAGCTTAGAAAAGAAACAGAGAGGAGAAGTAAAACCGGACCTGGGAGGACGTTGGCAATACGCAGAGACCATGCAGGGTAAATTAAGACTAAGGTTAAGAACAAGGAAGTTTGAGCTGAGAAAAGAAACAGAGGAGAAGTAAAACCTGACCTGGGAGGACATGGGCAATACGCAGAGACCATGCAGGGCGAGCCGGTTCTTTCACTGCAGCACTTCTAATGGCAGAGGGAGAAAACTCATGAGTCCCTATAGACTCAGGAAACGTAGCCCCTGAGCCTTAGCAAGAATGGAATTACTCCAGGACACAGAGTATTTTTAAAAAGTGCAGATTAGGCATTTTCCTCTGTAACATATCCTGGTTAGTACAGCTATGTGAGCAGAATTACTCCCTGGTATGAAGGTAAATGTGAAAGAGCACCAGGAGTCTTAGATAAGGTGAACAGTTATGTGCTATAAAGTGATCACTGTGGCCAGAATGGAGGATGACGAAAGTCCCTTGTGGGGATGCACACCTGTGTAAAGAGGGTGCCGAAGAATCCTGAAAATAATTCCAGTGAATTAGGAGTGATTATTTTCATGGAAATAAAGGCAGCATTTCAGATACTTCATCAAGTTTTAGGAGGATGGGAGGAGATAATGTATATGAAGTGATTATTCCAGCATTTTCTTCTTCCCAGCAGCTTTCCCGTCAGCATCAGCTGCCTGCCTCAGCATCTTCCCCTTCCAGGGCAGGAAGATCTGCTTTGAAGGAAATTAGATCAACTTTAGAAATTGTAACTTTGGAGTAAGAACAAATGTATTCATTTGGGGTGAAACCAAGAAATTTGTACTGCAATTCAGATTTCTGTGGTCAAGCCCACAAAAAAACTAGATTTATTTTTGGTCTATTTTCCAAGCACAGAGGAACAAAAAGTTGAGGAGAACTTTGTGATGGTTCACTAAATAAATCAAGATCTAGTCTGTCAGGCTCAAAATAGTTTTGGGTAATTTATGGAAATCCAAATGAGCTCAGCACCCTCATAGAGTTAGGTAATAATGGTTCTAATGGAAAGTTAAGCTTTTCTGAGATGCTTAAATCAGCTCCAATCATTTGGGTTGGTCACAGCTGAGAAAACCTTGAACAAATACCCTTGAGTTTTTATAAAAAGTGCATATATGTTTACTAGGTTCTGACTCATTTAAACCAGCTCTGACTTACCTAAAGTTGTTCTCATTAGTTTAAATTAATCGGGCCTCACCTAGTTCTATTTAAACTTATCACAACCATTTGAATCATGTGAACCCTGTAAAGAAGTTTCCTTCAGTTCAAAATGTTTCTGAAACTTCAGGATAAACTTAAAGCTTTGTGATTCGTTGTGCTTTCTTTTTTGATCCTACTGCTTCTGAGTAAAGTCAGTGATAACCCTGTCTCATCTTGTTCAAACTGGAACAGACCCACTTAATGAAATTAGAAGGGTTTATGCCAGAGTTTGAGGAGAAAGGCAGCCTAATGATCTGTTGAAATAAGTGCTACTATTAGGTCCCCAGGTACAATAAAAACATGGGAATATAGCCACCTGGATTTTCAGGAATAGAAGAGGGAGGTTAAGAAGATGGATTCATATGGCTGTAGAAATGAACAGAAAATAAAACAAAAGCAAATGGTCCAAAAGAAAATAGTTGAGATATTCAAAGATGGGATGGCAGGCCCGCCTCACAGGAAACAGATACATCAGAGACAGGAAGTGAGAAAAGGAAAGACATCAGTATATTATTCAAGATGAAGGATATAGAAGAAGTCAATAAAAATGCAACCATCACATTATATTATACTAGAAGCCTGTTGCACGAAGACTCGCGCAATAGGCCTTCCTTCCCCTGGCTGCTGGCACCGGTTTTCCTCCAGCACCTGGGACCCAGGCCTTGGTCTGGCCACAGTGGAGAAGCGAAGCCTCTTCAGTCTTCAGTCTTTAGTCTGGCTGGAGCCTTCAGTCTTTGCTCCATGCCTGCGTATGTAAAATTAACTGCCATCTTTGTTGGGTTAATTTGCATACTCATCCAATTGGCTGATGGGTGTAGCGAAGTGACACCAATTTGCATGTTTCTCTTTTATTAGTGTAGACTAGAGGCCCGGTGCATGAAATTCATGCACGGGGGCGCAGGAGGGGGGTTCCCTCAGCCTAGCCTGCACCCTCTCCAATCTGGGACCCCTTGGGGGATGTCCGACTGCCTCTTGCAATCCAGGACCGCTGGCTCCTAACCGCTCGCCTGCCTGCCTGCCTGATCGCCCCTAACTGCTCCCCTGCTGGCCTGATCTCCCCTAACCACCTCTGCCTTGCCTCGCACCTGGGACCCAGGCTTCCCTCCCTCTGGCTGGCCGCTGGCACCCAAGACCTGGGCTGGCTGCAGCCACAGGGGACCATGGGCTGGCGGCTTCGCCCGGGCCACAGCCGCAGGTGCCTAGGACCGTGGAGTGGGCAGCTTGTCCCTCTCCCGGGCCGCAGCCTGACTAGTCCCCATTCCTCTCTCGCAAGCTCATTTGTGCCTAACTGGTCTCCATTCCTCTCTCGCGAACTCATTTGTGTCTGGCTGGCCCCCATTGTCTCCCTAGTGTGAGTGTCTGAGCTGTGATGGCATGATGGTGTGAGGGCGTGACAACCATTTGCGTATTAGCTCTTTATTATATAGGATTATAAATCTCTTAAGAATGTTTGCAGGATTGAGAAGTATACTTAGAGTAGCTAGAAACTAGAGTAGGGAAAGAGAAGCCAAAAGAGGAAGATTGTTGCAAACATCCAGGAGCTAAATTAATTCAGAAATGTGGTTAAATTACAACTGAAACAAATATTTATAACACAAATGCCATTTAAACATCAGAGGCTATAGATGTATCCTAAAGGGCTATCAGACATAACATACAAAGAGAGCATGGTATATGCCTGGCACCATTTTATCAAAATATAACTCATATATTGTAGAAAGGGATGGACATGAATTAATGCCAAATATATGCCAGGTACTATTCCAGGGGAATATTGTCCTCACATAAAGGAAAGAAAGGAGTATGTAATTAGTTACTAGTTTTTTGCCAGGCAGTATTATAATTCATCAATACTTACTTAAAGGGAAAAGGAAAAACAATGCATCATTGCCTACTATTTACAAGGCCCTATTTTTGTACAAACTGACAGAGAGAATAAAGAAAACAAGGATACATTTAGTACCTACTATATGCAAGGCAGTGTCCTAGTAAAACATAACTTGCAAAGAAAGAAGCTAGCATGCATTAGATGCCTACTGTATGTCACATCATATTCTAGTGAAACATAACTCATGCATAAGGGAAGGAAAAAGGATTGTATTAAGCATCTTGTATGTGCCAGGCACTACTCTAGTACAATGTTACTCACCCATAGGTGCAAGAAATAGGCATACTTTGATCATCTAAGGAATACAAGAAACCATTCTAATAGAACATTATTCTAAGATAGCATGTGGAATTGTTTTTATCACATAGAACATGTAAGGCATTGCTTTAGTAATGTGTGCGGCATTAATAAAATGTCTTAAGTGGTAAGAGTGTTAAGTACTCTGTGTGTGTTTGTGATATGTGTTTAATAATATGTGAATGAGGCACTGTGTTTTGGGAAGTGTGTTTGAGGTATTGTGTCTAATAATTTGTGTTTGAGACACTGTGCTTAGTGGTGTGCTGTGTGTAATAATGTTTTCATGATGCTTTTATGAGGCACCATGTTAAGTGATATGTGTACTAGTCATTGTGTTAGTTGTATGTTTTGTGTGTGTAATAATAATGTTTGTGAACCCAGTGTGATATATTGTGTTTACGTATGTGTGTATGAGGCACAATGCTAGTGCTGTTTGTTGTTGGTGATAAATGCATTTAGTGATGGGTGTAAGATGTGCAGAATTTGTTCCTATGTGTGTAAAAACCTGCGCCTAATACTGTTAAACACAGTGTATCAACATACCTCACTAAACAAATTAGGAACTGTTCCATGCATTGACAAACACAGTGTTTCACACATACATGACTCTACATAGTAACATGTGAACTTGGAACTAAAAATTACAGTGTGTCACACATCTACACTAATAAAAGAGAAACATGGTAATTGGCGTACGACCGCTACCCTTCCCATTGGCTAATCAGCATATCCTTATGCAAATTAACTGTCAGCCAAGATGGCGGCCGGCAGCCAGGCAGCTGGAAGCAAGCAGGGAGGCTCACTTGCTCCAGTGACTGCAGACGCCAACGTTCCCCGCCTAACTTGCCGGCCTCTGAGTTGCAACTCTAAGCAACTATGTACTATGTTGCAAATGTAGAAGCTAAACAAAAGCCCAGAAACCAGCTTTCAGCCTGCCGGGATCTCAGAGCTGAAGTTATACATTGTTT
>NW_005370809.1:96737-98545 GCF_000412655.1 Myotis brandtii | reverse complement strand
GGCCCAGGCCGGGCGGGGGGCCCCCCCCCCCCCCAGTGCACAAATTTTTGTGCACCGGGCCTCTAGTACTAGTATAATATGAAACAAAGAGGTTAATGAATCAAGTATTGCTAAGTATACTGTTTCCCACACATGTCACTATATACAGTAACACATACACATGCCACTGTTACACACAGTGTTCAACATATTTCAACATGTATTACTAACTAAAGTACTGCGCGTGCCACACAGTGCCAACCACAGTGCGAACGGCCATTCAGCACAGGTCAGTAACAAAAGGACATGCACAGCACATACTGCTAAACAGAGTTGTTCACACAAATATCACCATGTGCAGTAACACATACATATAAAAGAATTAAACAGAATTTCTATATACGTCACTAAACAAAGAGGCATAAGTACCATGCACTGCTATTCAGTGGTTCACGCATGTATTTCCGGAGAAGCAACTCATACATCTAACACTGTTCAACAGTTTTAACACAATGTTTCACAGATACATGACTGTACACAGTAACACTTGAACTTAGAACTAAAAATTACAGTGTGTCACACATATAATGTGAAACAAAGAAGTTAATACATGTCCCTGACAGTAGTACATTTACCACATACTACTAAGCAATGTGTTCCACACGTATATCTTTATACACAGTGACACAGACCTGGAATTATTAGCACAATATGGCAAAATATAATACTAAACCATGGAGCACACGTACTATACACTGCCAGACCTTTTACCTGGAAACTTAGTGTCTTACAATGTATCATCACTAAACATAGTTGAGTTTGGGGATTATTTTCTGAGCTTGAAAAGGTTTAGCAAATATCTCTGTGTAAAATTCTAAGAGGACCATTTTTGTTTCATAAAATTTTATAGATTCTTAGCTGAGGTGTTGAGTTTGGAATTGATAGATAAGCTTGGCTATGTCCAGGCTGTCCTTCTGGGTATGAAGAAATGCTGACAGTATTTTTTTTTTCTGGGCATCACCTCACAAAAAAAGCAGATGTTGTACAAACACAAAATGAACAAAAAGAGAGGGGAAAATGGACACTTCTAAGTTGGAAAATTCATCCTCCCCTCTATGTTATGAAACCATTCAGTTGAAGTGAGATGGGTGTTTCTCTCCTAAGAAAATCCTGATGTTGTAGGACAGAGGATAATGTTTTGGGATTGAAGATGAGGCAGTATTTGCTGCTTATGCTGTGTGAAAAGGTGACTTGATTTGCAAATTTTAATAAATTGTCAATCAAAACCTGAGATTGGTTTTGCTAAGTAACCTTCTATTTTAATTTATTTATGCAATAAATGGGATATAAATAAACAGAAGAATAACCCAGGGTTACTAAAGCATATATGATATAAACTTTAGGAATTCTGTAGCTTAATTTGATTATGAGCCTTTAAATAGTATACATTTGATTAATTTGATTATGAGCCTTTAAATAGTATACATTTAATTTTGACTACTTTGTAGTTATTGTTTTATTTTGCCTTTGTCTTTAGCTATATATTTTTTTAAAAATTCTCACCTGAGGATATGTTTTAATTGGTCTTTAGAGAGAGAGAGGAAGGACGAGAAAGAGAAATATCGATGTGAGAAAGAAACCTCGAATGGTTGCCTCCCTTATGCACCCTGACCAGAAATCAAATCTGCCATGTTTTGGTGCATGGGACGATGCTCCAACCAACTGAGCCACTCAACCAGGACTGAGCTACTGAGCTATTCTTTTCTTTCTTTCTTTCTTTCTTTCTTTCTTTCTTTCTTTCTTTCTTTCTTTCTTTCTTTCTTTCTTTC
>NW_005370809.1:64950-96629 GCF_000412655.1 Myotis brandtii | reverse complement strand
TCCTTCCTTCCTTCCTTCCTTCCCTCCTTCCTTCCCTCCTTCCTTCCTGCCTTCCTTCTTCTTCTTCTCTCTCTCAATTGTAGTAGGGATTACAATATATATCCTTAATTTACTATACATTTAGCTATACATTTTTTAAAAAATCCTCACCTGAGGATATGTTTTAATTGGTCTTTATAGAGAGAGGAAGGGAGAGAGAAACATTGATGTGAGAAAGAAACATGAATTGCTATTATGCCAATTAACATGTAATATAGTCATCTTATAACAATATACTTCTATTTCCCTTTCCCAACCCATTTTAAATGAAAATTAGATCATAATTTTATTTTTTTTCTGAATCTTAACATATTTTCACTCAACAGTAATGTCCTGAATAATTTCCATTTCTATGCATAAAGATTAACCTTTTCCTATGATATTGTGTGCCATGAACTGACCACAATTTCACACTTCCTCTATTATTGAAAATTAGACTACTTCCAGTCAGTTGTTCCATATTATAAATAATGTTACCATGAACATATTTACAGAAATATCCTGATATTCTTGCTTGAATATGTTCACATATGACTAGAAGGGCATTGGTTAAAAGATATGTGCAGTTAATCAGATTTTATTTTGTTTTGGAATAGTCCCACATTTACAGAACAGTTGTAAGTACAATACAAAGACCTGAATTTGTTAGCGTGTGTTTCCTGCAAACAAGTATATTTTCCTATATGGCCATGGTACGAAGATCAAAATAGAGAAGTTAACATTGAATCATTACTACTATAATACTCCTCAGACCTCAGGCAAGTTTCTACAAATAGCCCAACAATGTAATTTTTAGCAAAAGGATTTATTTCAGAAGCAGGCATTGTTGCTTAGTTGTCTTTCATTCTTCTTAGTTCTGGAAAACTTTCAGTTTTCTTTGACTTCCAAGACCTGACACATTTGGAACAATGAATTTTAAATGGCCCTCAAACTGGGTTTGTTTGATATTTCCTCATAATTAGGTAAATTCAAGTTACACATCTTTGGTGGAGCACCACCAGTGTGACATTGCATTGTATTTGATCAGTAAGTGCAACATTTTAATTCCTACTATTACTGACAATCTTCTCTTGGATCATTTGATTAAGGTGGAGTCAGACCTCTCCCTTGTATGGTTACTATTTTTTTTTTGTTATTGTTAATCCTCGCCTGAGGATATTTTTCCATTGATTTTTAGAGAGAATGGAGGAGAGGGGGAGAGACAGAGAAACATCCATGTGAAAAAGACATGGATTAATTGCCTCCTGCATTGGCCCCGACCAGGGCCAGGGATCAAGCCTGCTATTGAGTACATGCTCTTGACTGGAATTGAACCTGGGACCCTTCAGTCCACAGGCCAATGCTCTATCCACTGAGCCAAACTGGCCAGGTCTGGTTACTATTTTTTCCCCTCTTTATAATTAGGTAGTATTTTGTGGGGAGGCAATTGAAATGATGTAGCCATGTCATTCCTCATCAAACTGATTTAGTTATTCATTCATTTAGTTATATCTGTGATGTATTTATACACATTTTTTGTATTGTATTTTCAGTTTTTATCTAAGTAAGGGATTGCTCCCAAATAAACACATGCTTTTCTATGTGATGCAATGGGTTGTAATACGTTACTACCTTTGAGAACTTTCTTACTCTTTGACACAGCACAATGTTCCAAGCTCACCTTTCAGTTGCCTTCCCAGCCGCAGAATCAGGCATTTCCTCCAAGGATTCCTGATTCCCTCTTAGTGGATATTGGTGTTTAGAAGCCAAAATCTGGGTGCTAGATATGCTCATTGCTACTGAGGTGTCACTATTTTTTACCCTACTTCCAATCCAACATCACAGGAGTCATCTTAATTTTCTCCCTTTCACATGTGTGATTCCCTTCTCAAGCAGTGAAAATCCTGGCTCTAATTTTCCTTAGTTTATATACTTATTTGACCCAACTCCTCATGTATAACCAATCTCCCATCACTGCTACCACCTGATCTCTTGCAGGTGCCGTCCTCATCCTGCTGGGACTCTGAAACCCAACATAGCTTTAGTCCAGCGGTTCTCAACCTGTGGGTCGCGACCCCTTTGGCGGTTGAACGACCCTTTCACAGGGGTCGCCTAAGACCATCCTGCATATCAGATATTTACATTACGATTCATAACAGTAGCAACATTACAGTTATGAAGTAGCAACGAAAATAATTTTATGGTTGGGTCACAACATGAGGAACTGTATTTAAAGGGCCAGGAGGTTGAGAACCACTGCTTTAGTCTAACATACACATGCCCTCCTCATCAAGCATGGACTCCAATACCCCTTGAAAGACTGCTTCTCCTATAGGTGTCTTTCTGCCTTTTGGTGGAGTGACACTCATCAGACCGCTTCCATGCATGGTTTTTCTCCTTACTCTGCTTGGACTCTGATACCACATACTAGATCATCCACTTATTGGTACCCATTGTGGACTCTGCACTCTCCCATGTGGCAATCTTCCTTTTCCTGCTCAGACATTGACCTTATGCCAGGTTCCCCTCCTTTAAGGATGTCCCCTCAGCTTGCTTGGGGCCTGACACAATGGAGTTGAAAGCTTAAGTCTCTCAGATATAGGGTGGGGTAAAAGTAGGTTTACAGTTGTGAATATGGGAAACAGAGCTTATTCTCATATTATTTATTAATTATTGTATTATTTTCCATATGAACAACTATAAGCCTACTTTTTCACCGCCCTGTATTTAAGCTTGAACAGAAGTAACTTTATTTATTCATTAAAAGACTTATTTATGTAAAAGGTCAAGGATGAATGTAAGTAGATCTTTGCCCTTATAGAGTGTGTATCCTGGCATGGGACAAGGACAAAATACAATAAGTATAATAAATGAGCACATTATAATGTATTTCAAAAGATGTAAAGTGCTATGGAAAAGGGAAAATGTATACCAGGGTAAGGATAAGTGTGTGTGTGTGTGTAGTGGGGGCGGGGGGGGGCGGGGTTTCAGGTTGTAATTTGAAGCATGCGATTTGAATTTGTTGTCTTTCCAAAATAATGATTGTATATAGGCAGCTCCTAGGATGAATCTGATTCTTAAATGGTTTTATTGAGCTCAGTGTGTATTTATTTATTGCCTGCATTTAACAACTCGAAGATTTTATGTAAAAAGCCCCATTTTCATCTCTTTGTGAAATGTCGGGAGGATTGTTGACCCTGGGCAAGCCCCTCCTCCTGGCACTGGTGATGGGAGCTGAAGAATGCCTTCCTGTTTAGATGAAGCAAGCTTGCTCCTCTTTTCCACAGTCTGCATCTGCCGTGGTTCATATTCACTCAGCCTGAATAGGTCTACCAGTGTCTGGGCCTTGATCTATAGTACCTGTATTTGTATTTTCTGTGTTTGTGTTCTATAAGAAGTAGGGTAAATTTTGTAGCTCTTGGCTCTATTCTGTGCTAGACTCTGTTGTGGCCTACTATTGCCTTCAAATGTACAATGCTTTATTCCCTGATGACAAGGATGAGATACTATTAAGAACAATTAAAACAAAGACATAGGCAAAATAAATTAATTCCTATAATTTTCTACTATTTAATTGAATCTATCCATTATCTACCAGAAATTTGAGAAGATTTAAGTTTTAAAATGAATGACCAGGACTCATTGGTGAGTTGATGTTGGTCATTTTTGTTTTTGGTAGCCACACAGAGTAAGCATTTGACCTTAACATGTGATAGACTCTAACATGATGTCTGTGAGGCATAAAATAATGTAATAGCAATGATAACAAAAACCCCACACTTCTTAAAGATGTTATTTTTATTGCAGCATTATTCACAATAGCCAACATATGGAAACAATGTAGGTATCTTTCAATGGGTCAATGGAAAAAGATATTGTGATATATATTTGAGCCATAAAAGAGAAGGACATTCTTCCATTTGTGACAATGTGGGTGAATTCTAGGGATATTACTTTAAGAGAAATAAAGCACACACAGAAAGACAAATATTACATGATTTCACTTCTATGAGGAATCTAAAAATGTTGCACCTAGAGAAACAGAGTAGAATGATTGTTACAAGCAGCTGGGGAATGCTGGAAATGGGAAGATATTGGTCAAAGGATACAGATTTTCAGTTTTTAGAGATAAATATGCTTTAGAGATCTCATTTATAGTATGGACACTATAACTAACGATAGTGTATTGTATACTTGAAATTTGCTAACAGGTTAGATCTTAAATGTTCTAAACACACACACACACACACACACACACACACACACACACACACACACCATGGTAACTATGTGAGGTGACAGATATATTCATTAGCCTGATTGTGGTAATTACTACACAAAATATATTAATATTAAACTACCACTTTGTACACCTTAAATATATACAATATTTTGTTTCTTATCATACCTTAATAAATCGGGAGGGGGGGAGTAAACCTGACCCCCAATTAAAAAAAATAATAACAAAAATAAAGCCCTACTAAATGTCTTCTGTTTAATAAAAATAAAATAAATAAAGAAAATGCTCCCTCCCTTTTCCAGCAACAACAAAGAGATGTAGTGAAAGACTCATGACAATTGCAGATAGTTGCTAATTTTATAATAAATAGAAGAAAACACATTCGAGTAGGAAAGGCTCCATCAGGAACTATGATTTTCACCGGCATATCAGCCTCATGGAGCTCAAACTAGTCAAGCAAGAACACAATGACTTCAGTCCATGAAACTTCACAGTCATTGTAAAACATTCAGAATTGAGAAAGTGAAATCTAGTGCCAAGGATGTACTGAACTGGAAGCTTTCATTCTCTCCGAGTGCAATCATAAAAAGAACACTGCATTCAACTGGGCTATGCTTTTGACTATCTTTGGAGCCCAAGCAATTCTTATTTAACAGCATATGCTGTAAGACTGTAGAACCTCAGATTTTGTCCATAGATATAAATTTCACAAATAGAGCAAATCCTCTGGTGAAGGCATTGATTTTTCAAATGTCTTATCACTTTAATTATAGTTTTTTCTTGGATGCTTTTGCATAATTACTTTGTATCTGGAGTCCAAAAGGGCCTTGCAAAGCTCTCTCTGGCCCCTTGTCTCGAAAAAAAAGATGTTCTAAAAGGTCCAAGTTATTATTTCAGTCTTCAAAATTGCCAAGGGCACTAAATTGCATCTTACATTTATATATGCATTGTACTTCAATTTAGCCTGACATTATGCAATTACTTATTGGATTTGATATTTATTGAGCACCTATTATTATATTCCTAGCAATGGTCCAAGTGTCATGGAAGGAAGAATTATGCGGGTATGTAATGCAGCATGCATCTATAAAATGTCATAGAGTTAAATGAATTGAATCAGGTTTGGACCTTGCCCTCCAGGAGATTATAAGAAACCAAGAAAGATAAAACATAAACACAAATAATTTTAACAGAAGGTAAAGGACCAGGATCATGTTAAATATGTGATAAAAATGAAGGAAGGGCAAGGAAGGTGAGATATAAACTCTGGATGGAGTGATGAGGTGGGTGGAAATTTCATGGAGGAGGAAGATCTGAAAAATATTTGTGCTCCACTGAGAATTTTATAGGTTTATTTCAAATATCCCCAACTTTCTCAAGTAGTAAATTAAGCAGAAGTAGCATGGGCAGTTTTATGATTGGAGCAACAAAACCAGAGGGAAAGGTAGACATGGCACGGAGAGCCTATCCCTTGATTTCTTACACGGGCACTAGTCTAGGCCTATTCTGTTTCCCTTAACATTACATCACCAGTACTTTGAAGAGTGTGTGGAAATTTGTAAACACTCAATACACATTTGGGCAATTAGAGAAACCAAAGGACATGGAAATCTTATGGTTTAGTCATCTTTCCTCAGAATAGGTGACTTAAGGCCTTAGCAAATGGGGGAATACAGGAAAAAGTGATATGTATAAGACAAAGTATTTTTATTTCAATTGTTTGTTTTTCTCTAGTTCTCTGTCTACTTATCATTGATTTATAAGCTAGGATACTGGAACAATCTGTTTTTATAAAAAAAAGAATTGTGAATAAAATCCATCTATGTCAATTGTCAACTTTCTATGTGTCTTTTCTCCCAGAAGAAACTGCATAGAGGTGGGACTTAGTCAAGCTTCATGCTTCCACAGTTCTCATATAAGCCAGCCCGACTTTATGAAACTCATCTTGATCTTATATTGGAATTCGTACAAGGCAGTGTTGAGCATTTCAGTGCAATTTTTTTATGGTTTGCTCATGCTGAGATGATTTACTTTACATCTGTATAGGAATACTCAAGGGAAAAGGTCATGGTATACAAAAAGTACATAAAAATACTAAGGCAATTATAAACTCTAGAGAAAATTGTTTTTATAAGAAAGTAAATATACTTATATTTTATATCTGTTTGAATAATTTTAACATAATCATAATAGCTTATTGGGAAGCAGAAGAAAGATAAAGTATGCATGTATGCATATAGATGAAAGAGAGTGTAAGAAAGCTAAATTTCCATCTCTATAAAAGAAAGACAAGAATTAATAGTTAAATATAAAATCATGAAATAGTAATATAAGCCTATTATTTTTTGTGATATTTTTTAAATTGTTGACACTATTACAAACAAATAGTAAATAAATGAGGCATAAATGGCAAATGAGAGGGTATAGATTGATCATTGCTTATTGTTTGGAATAAATGATATACAATGTATTAAATATCAATGTAAAGATTGAGGGTTTTTTTCCAAGATTTTTCCAATGGAATTATGTTAATCCTATCCACAGGCAAACATCTTATATTTGTATTAAGTCTTGTAGTCAATAGTGCTTTCAAGTACCCATTATCTCATTTGATAATCTAATAAAAATCAAGTAAGAGAAAGAGTGGTCTCCAGTTTATAGAGGAGGACAGTGAGGCTTAGAAAGAGTAAAGCCCAAGTTCATAGATGTTGGAGCAGAACTGCAACATTTCCAAACCCATCCTTCTGCCTTTTCACATTAGAATTCTAATTGTCATAGAGGAAGGAAAAGCATTAGCTAACGATGCAAAATAAGCGAATCTTTTCTATAGCCATGTTCATACAGTGGACTTTAGGCAACTTACAAAAAGAAATAGGCAGAGAAAGGTGACATAGAGCAGAGTGAGTTCACCATCAAAGTCTCGGTGATATCTGCTCAGAGAGAAATTTACTCCTTTCTCAAGGGAAAGCCAGGTTGGTACTTATGCTTGTGGAAAAGAATTCCTGACATGGAGAGATGCTGCTCATTTTGCGCTTAGTCCTCCAACTTCAACCATAACCGCAGGAGGAAAGTGGCCACAGATGAGAATGAGATCACTTTTCACATAAAATTGGATTAAGGAGTCCTGCTTCCCTCCTTAAAGTACTCCTTGAAAAAAAAAGCACACTTTCCTGTTGAGGATCTTACAAATTATTGCCTTTAATGGATCTTGCCCCATAAAGTGCACTGTGCTTGAACTCCAAACTTGTGCCATGCCTTGGTGAGTATTTTATGAATTGTAAAATTGAAAAGTAAGTTAAGATGCGAAAGTGGCTGCTGGCTCTTCCATCTGATAAATCTTATTTGGGATTAGAATATAATATTCCCTTTAAGACCTCTTTCTTTTAATGGAGTTTAACTGAATACCAATAAAAAATTTAAAAATTCTATCCTGTATCTTTGCTTCTTCATTGTTAACTATATATATTAATTTAGCTGTGCAAATTTCCTTTCTTCTAAATGATTTCAGGTTTTCTGAAAATGTCAGCATCAGATTTCACTGTTTTCTAATTTTCACACATTGCACCATGACTGATAATGTGCTTGGAGATATATTCTAAAATAGATGTTAATCTGCCTGGCCAATGTGGTTGAGGGCTGTCCCATGCACCAAGAAGTCACCGGTTCGATTCCTGATCAAGGCACATGCTCTGGTTGTGGGCTCAATCTCCAGTAGGGGGCGAGCAGGAGGCAGCTGATCAATGATTCTCTCATGGATGTTTCTATCTCTCCCTCTCTCTTCTTCTCTCTCTTTAAACTCAATAAAAACATATTTAAGAAATAAAATAGATGTTAACTGGGAGAGGACCAACCTCTGGAGTGGAAGAGTAAGGGCCTTGATGAACTCTCCTTCTAAAACAAAACAAAACACAAGCAAAATAACTAAAATCAATCATTTCAGAACTCTGGCAATTAACCAAAGTACCAGAATGAACTGAAAACTGTTCATACAAAAGAAATTACTAAACTTTGGTAAGACAGCGGGGTCTGTGATGCTTAAAGTTGGGACTAGTCTCATCTCTCACTTCCTCCCCAGCTTAGTGGTGTAGCAGGCAAAAGCCAGCAGCACCTCAGAGAATGGAAAGTTTGCACTGCTTTAGATCTTCATTAATAACATTATACCCTGTGCAGAGGCAATATTTGTCTGAAATGTTAGCTCCCTGCGATATTTCTATGCTTAGATGGCTATCTGGATATCTCAGAGCAGCTCAGTGGTTGCTGGAGGAATCTGATACCAGAGTTGTTACACACAATTCTATTTGTAACAAACAAACAAACAAACACCAGGAATGTGAAGAAACAGGAAAGTGAGTCTGCATACAACAGAAAATGTCCTGGAGGGGGAATGATTTTGGACTTAGGCAAAGACTTTACATAAGCTATTATAATTATTCAGAGAACGATAAAGAATTAAAAGAAAGTATGAAAATGATACAGGCAATGATAAGTGCATAGATATTATAAAAGGCTGTATAAAATTCAATTTTGTTTGTAATTTTTTTCTTCTCTAATCATCTTTTTTTTAAAGACAACTGCAAACAATAAATATAAAACTTTGCTAAGGGGCTTATAATATAGGGTATCCCCCCAAAATGTATATTCACACTTTGAGTAATTATAAAGGCAGTGTTTATTAAAATACATTTCACTTTCAAAATTGAGCTATCAACTATTTAAGTGTGTGTACATTTTTGGGGGGATACCCTGTATATACAGATGTTCATTTGTACAAACGACAGAGTAGGAAAGAGAGTATTTTAGAAGTTTTTGCATATTATTGAAATTAAGTTAGTATTAATCAAGTAGATTGTTTTAAATTTAACGGTTTTAAAATAATTATAATTTCCAAAGCAGAAGATCTCAACTTTTTTTTTTTGCTTATTTAGAGAAATACCATTGACATGTATGTATGAGCTTTTAAAAGCATATATTCCAGCTTGATTCTGCTCCTGCACCTACTACTAAAGCTCAACTTTGTAGAATTCAGTAACATTAATGATATACCCAACATGTATGTGTATGTGTGTGCACAACTGCCTGTAGCCAGGACTGTGCCTTCACTTATTTTCATTTCTAGACAAAGAGATTTATGAACAACCACTTGCTTGTTGGTTCTTGTGGTAGAGAATCAATATGCTTAGTTGCTGTAGCTAGAGATGAAGCCGTTCCTTTTAACTAGCCCACATGGCTCAGAGAGGAATTTAGTGAAGTCCTTTTGGACAACTCAGGATTTGCTCTAATAGATGTTCTTACAGAAATTCAGCAGATGAGAAAATAGAGATCCAGATAGGTTCACATTTACATCACTCAGTTGTAAATGCTGCTGTGTGCCAATCAAATAAAAGGTGTGAGACTGGTTTATATTTTTCTTATCTGGCTAAATGGAACATTAGTTCTTCTTTATCTTTATGGGTTTGAATGCTTCTCTGACTGTTTTCATGATGCAGCTGAATTTGTGCTAAACGCTAGTCTTTATTTCTTTCTGAATGACAACAGTTGCTTTAAAAATGGCCCTGTAACTAGAGCGTGCCCAGTGCCTCCCCTCCTTGTCCTCCTCCTGGGACCCAGTGCATCTGAGGTAACAATGCTTATATAGGTTTTATTCTTCTGATGAAAATCTAGCAACCAGTTTTCCTTCCAATTAAAAGTCACATTATTTAAGCTTTTAAAATTTAATTTTCTTAATACAAGTCTATACAAAGATACAGTATTAAATCATATTCTAACACCTAACTATATAGTGTGCTTTAATATAATAATGTGAGATAGTCTTAAATAGTGCCATATATATATAATCACCTGATACAACTAAAGATAAAATAATTCAGTGATCTAGTTTTAGGTTAATGAAATGATTCTGAGACAAGTGCAGAGGATACTAAAATGTGTCCTCCTTGTGTTCATCATTGTTCTGTGTATTTCAGATCAGTGGACCATCGTTTACTGAGAACAGTTTATGTCTATGACACAGTGTTTCATGCTGTGGGAGTACACGAAGACTTCCAATAGATTGTCCCCCAGTGTCTGTCCTTGGCTGTATTTTATGAAAACAAACATTACACATATTACCCCTTGACAATTCTTTTCATACATCTTTTAAATAGCCTGAATTTGTTCCTGTGCCTCAAATCCCCTAGCATTATTGTCAGTTGGATATTGACTACCTTATGGGTAACTCAAGTTCAATATGCTCCAAGTTTAAATAATTGTTTCTCATCTCCAAATTGATGTCCTAGAATCCATTTGAAACCTCTTCTTTAAAAATTCTAAAACCTCTCAGTATCAAAATATGTACTGGTATGTCAGAAGTTTTTCAGAGAAATAGAGGTATTATATAGAGATATTACTTTACCATAAGGAATAGGCTCATGCAATTATAGAGGCTGATAAATCCAAAGAGCTAAAGACCAAGGAGAGCCAATAGTCTCAGTTCCAGTCTGAAAGCTGGCAGGCTTAAGATCCAAGAAGAACCTGTTTCTATTTGAGTCTAAGGGCCCAGCTCAAACAGTCAGGCTCAAGGAATTCCCTCTTAGCCTTTTTATTCTACTCACGTCTTCAGTTGATTGTCTGAGGTCCACCCACATTAGGGAAGGCAATCTGCTTTATTCAGTCTATCAAGTCAAACATTAATCTCATTCAAAAACATCCTCACAGACTCACCCAGAATACGCTTGCTCAAATGTCTGGGCACCCCCATAGTTCAGTCAAGTTTACACTAAAAATTAACTATTATAAGGACCATATGTCATTTATTGCTAGTGAAAGTTGGTCATTTTGATTTTCACATTAAGTGGCCCATGATCCCCAAAGCTAATACCATCTCATTATCTAAAGCATTTATTAGAGAAATTCAGAAAGACAGAGGTCTAAAAAAATGGAAAGGAATATCTAGTATGTGGCTAACATCCACTCTGTGGGTCTGGAATACTTACTTTTGTTAATGGAGAGTTAAGAATCTTTTTCTTTAGCTGTTTCCAAACCTGTGTAATGTACATTATATCACCAATGTACCTTGAAAGAGAAGATTTTGTAAAACAGGAGAACATTTTCCAAAGTCTCTTGACATCATCTGAATCTTTGAGTCTTACATAATTTTAGGGTGAAATCTCCTTTCTATATTCATTTCTAAATTGAATACACAGCAGTCTCTAGACTACCTTGACCCATGATGTTTTGTCTGGCAGATTTTGTTTTTACTTAATGTAGTAATGATTAATGTTCTGATAGTTGACACCACCAGTCCTTTAACTCTAAAGGAAATTCCAGCAGAGCTCTTTTGTCAACATAGACTATAAATATTACTTATATGCTTATATTACTTACAAGTTATTAAATCTTTATATTCCTATACCAACAACATAAACAGTAAATAATGGAGTAACATATTGCCTTTTCCAGAGAATATTTGCATTTTATGTGAGTTCTCAAAATTTAGCCCATTGTTTTCTCAAAGCATGCTCCTAAGGGCACAAAATGATTCTTTGTAACATGATTTCCTAATTAAAACATTTAGAAAATATTGCAGACTGTATGTCCTCTTGGAGATTCAAAAAACATGTGTACCTGGCCCGTGTGCCTCTGTTGGTTGAGCGTCGTCCCATGAATCATGAGGTCACAGTCTGATTCCCAGTCAGGACACATGTCCAGGTTGTGGGATCCATGCCCAGGAAGAGTCATGCAGGAGGCAGCTGTTCAATGTTTCTATCTTTCTCTCCCTTTCCCTTCCTCTTTCTGAAAACAATAAAAACATATTTAAAAAACCACAACAAAAACATGTGTGCATTCTAAGTGCTCTGAGCAGGCCTGCAATAAAGAAGTTAGTTAGTGTTTCCCAAACTTTATTGCATACTGAGGCTTTTTCATCTATGCTTCTTAATGTTGATTCCACCCAAACATCATAATTAATATTCATTAAGCTTTTACTATATGTTAGATACCATCTGAAGTGTGTTATATAATTTCTGATTTCACTCTCATAACCATCTGAGGCATGTACTGTTATTATCACCATTTTATTGATGAGGTGTTGAAGCTCAGAGATGTTCTGTACCTTGCCCAAGGTCCACCAGAGTAAGGGGTGGAAGACCAGGGTTTGAGCCTGTATTCATTTTATTTTGCTGCAGTAATAACCACAAACGTAATGGTTTAAAATAACACAAGTTCATTATCTTACAATTCTGTAGGTCAGAAGTCCAACACAGGGTTAAGATCTCACTGAGCTAAGATCCAGGTGCTTACATTGTAAGTAATATAAGCATATAAGTAATCTTTATAGTCTATGTTGACAAAAGAGCTCTGCTGGAATTTCCTTTAGAGTTAAAGGACAGGTGGTGCTGACTACCAGCACATTAATCACTACTACATTAAGTAAAAAAAAAAATCTTCCAGACAAAACATGCATTCCTACTTTCTATGGTCTCGAGGGAGGAGATGTTTCCAGTTCATTTGGGCGTTGTTAGAATCCAGATTCATACATGTGTAGGACCGAAGTCTCCATTTCCTTGCTGGCTTTCAGCTGGAGGCCATCCTTCCTTACTCTCCGGTCTTAGCACATTGCTCCCTACATTACAACACCAAAGCATGACATTTGTCTCATGTTGCCATCTTTCTTGTCCACCTTTCTGTCTTCCTCTCCCACTTAACATGAGATACTCTTAGTAAATGTTTAAGTGTACAATACAGTGGTGTTGACTATAGGCATGACACTATTAGCAGATTTCTAGAACATATTCATCTTGTGTAACTGGAATTCCCCCTGACCCCCCCAGGCCCTGGCAACCACCATCCCACTCTCTGCTTCTATGCGATTGACTCTTTTAGATATTCCATCTGAGTAGAATAATATAGTTTGTGTTCTGTGATTGACTTATTTCACTTTGAACAAGGACCTTAAAGTTTATCCATGTCATTATATATTGCAGGATTTCCATCCTTTTAAAGACAGTGATATTCTATTATATGTGAACTCACATGATTCAGTTGAGGTCACCCAGATAATCCAAAATGATCTCCGCATTTCACAATCCTTGACTTTGATCACATCTGCAATATCCCTTTTGTCATGCAAAATAAGACTTATCACAGATTCCAGCGATTACTACAGGCTTCTTTAGGGGGCCAGTTATTCTGCATCCACAGCATCCGCTGGCTTGACTTCAAGGCCATGTGGTGATCCACCGTGATCTTCTGTTGTTTTAAGAACATCCTATACAACATAGAACATTGCGGAATGCTTTTCTAGTTCAAAACAGCAACACAAGCAGTAAACATGTTCACCTGGGGCATGTCTAGGGAACAGCTATTTGGGTTTTCAGGTGTCAACACACAAAAGTGGCTGCAAAATGCTCATTTGGGGGGAGCAAATACATCAAGCGCAGCACGATTCAAGAAACTCCCAACCAACTTATTTCCCAGGCCTTTAGAAAATCAGTGAGAAAGAGAAAGTGTACCCTTAAATGTGATTTCTCTGGCTATGTCCCCCCTGATAAAGTGCCCTGCAACTCTATGAAAGCCCATTTTGTTTACCGATGATTTGTTTCTAAAACTCACTGCAGTGATTTAAACCAAGGGAAGCAAATTTGCTTCATGTGTTTCCTTTATGATTCTAACTTTGGTTTTAACACGTCCGGCTTTAGTAAAGCCACACACTTGAACATTTTTACAGGGATGTTTTTCTCTCCCACACTCAGCAATGCTTTTGGGATAGTTTTTGAAATGGCAAGTAGCGTATAGCTGAACACTTACGATGGCCTGGCTACAAAACACAGTCCTCTCCAGATGTTCAGTATGTGTTCCGTTATATGAGAAACTCATCTACTGGGTGCCCTAATGTATCTTTAGTATTTTCACCCAGTGTTTGTTTTAATTTGAGGAAAAATAGTGGTTAGGGTAGTTATCAACGTGGGGCAGAGTGGCTTTTTTTCTCTAGAATTCATAGTTTTGTTTTCTAAAATTAATCCGTTTCTATCAAATAACTATTTACAATATCATAGCACGGTATTGGTCACTGTGAGTGAAGCCATCCTTGGTTAAACCTCCCTCATCACTCTAGAATGGTTCCTCTTGACTGTATTCCAGTCGTAGTTTAGTTCAATATTTGTTTTGCAAATATTTTCTCCTAGTCTGTGACTTCCTTTTATTTTATTAGAAGTTCCTTTTTCAGAGAAAAAGTTTTAAAATTTTATAAAAGAATTTAAATAGCAGGCTGACTATTTTGAACTTGTTACTATGTGGACATATTTTGAGCACTTCTAATAAGATTTCTCTTCAGCCTTCTCCTGCATTCTTGCATTTTAGCTGCTTATAACATTTCTGTGAAATAGACACCATCTCATTTTAGAAAAGAGGAAACTGATGTCCTAGAGATCCAGTGGATTGTATGTATACTAGTATATTGCCTTTTCCTTGGCTTTCATTGTTACTTTGCAAAATCAATATCCTGTATAATAAAAAGGCTAATATGCAAATAGACCAAACTGTGTGGAACAATCAGAAGAACTGAACAACCAAACAACCGGGCACTATGACATGTGCTGACCACCAGGGAGTGTGTGCAGAACTTGGTGGGCATTAGTTGCAGCGGGATGGTGGAGCAGGTGAGTGGGGGGCACCAGACCAAGGCAGGGCACCAGTCGCTGTCATCAGGGCGAGCCTCTGGTGGTTACTGAAAATTCTTTGCTCCCACGCGCCACATCATGCCTGGTGCTCACACCTGCTGCTGGTGCTGGCCCCACTCACACCCACATCTAGTGCTGGAGCCACCACTCACAACCACTGCTGGTGCCCGGTGCTGGTCCTGATTACTTGGCACCATCAGCAGGTGCGAGGGGCAGCTGCCGGCCCTGATAACCCTTGAGGGCTTCTCCACCTGCCCCTGCTCCTGAGGGGCAAGCGGGGCAGCAGCTGCTGCTCACACCCACTGACAGTGCTGGCCCTGCTCGCACCCACTGCTGGCGCCCACCCCAATCATTTCGTGCTGTCAGCGGGTGTGAGCGAGGCTGGCTCCATCAGTGCCATCAGTGCTTGGGAGCAGCTGCGGCAGGAGCAGAGCTGCTGGCAGACCGGGAGCCAGGGGCTGAGGAGGGAGGAGCCGGGCGGGGTCATGGAGGATGGGCCGAGACCCACCCCTATGCCTACTGCAGCCTCACAGCTCACCGTTCCTTTCAAGGTTCACAAATTCATGCACTGGGCCCCTAGTGTTATTGTATTTTGCCATTACTTTATTAAAGGGATATGACTATATTTATGGGAGAGGGAGGCATTTTAGGGCTTCATGAATGATTTTGTAGTTAGCTCCCTCTACTTCTGAAAAATAATTCAGTCATAATCACAAGAAACCATTCCATGTAAAATCAATGAAGTTTCCTTTGGAATATTTCAGTTTTTTTTTAATAAAGACTCAGGGAATGGTGATATGAGTAGTATGTAATTACATGCACCTTGCTTATAATTTTCTTTAGAGCAATTTTCCTGCTGTGTAATCTTTAGTTACTTTATGAACTGTTAGTCTCTTTGACTACCTTGCATTTCCCAAATTTTGCGATTGACATTCAAAAGGCACTACAATTATATTCACTTATAGCAGAATAGTCACATAGCAGTAGAATCTTCCACAATTTGGCCAAAATAGTTAGATGTTTTCACACATTGTATTTATATTCTGACATTTATATTTTATTTCTGAGATAAATATGGTCTGCTATGCTTATTATTCAGCTTCATTCCTCCTCTTACTGACTGTGGTCCTCCAATACTTTGCCAATATTGATAGCTTAAAACCAACCTAATCTATCAGTAACTGTGTATAATGAGGTTTACCTGTCCAGTCCACATCCTGGATTGATTAAGCTGGCTGTATCAATAGCTCCCTCTATGACTAAGTATCGAGTGCTTATCTGTGACTGGTTTCATTAGTCACTCAGTAGGAATCTAAAAAAAAAAAAAAAAAAAAGGAAAGAAAAGAAAAAGAAAAAACTTAAAAGAGAAAAAAGGGTCAGATTTATTATCCAAGCTTTGATAGGAATACTTGTAAGTAGCATCACTGGTTACCACTCTCTCTGCACAAAGGACAATATAATTCTGTGAATTTCCTTTCTAAAATATGATGCTAGAGGACAAGTTGTAATGTGTGGTACATTTGAAATTATGGACATAATAATGAGTTGTTCTGTCAAAAGGTATTCTAATATCTAAACCAGCATAATAAATTATTTTCCTGAATTGGTTATATGTTCATAGGCCTATGTCTACATTACCACTGACCTAACCCTGATCTAGCAGAGAGCAAAACCAGGAAAAATTTACACATCCCATCTCTTGATAAAAATAGTATCTAGGTAAACTTTTACTCATTTCAAAATGAACAAACAGAAATACCAGCATGGAAGCTATGGAAAACAGATTGCAAATGAAGAGAAAGAGATTTTTGTCACAGATGACTAAGAGGGAGAACACAGTTATAAAGTCAATTTATTTCCTCAACCAAAAAAAAAATTCAGGCCATTATTGTAAAGTCTCCAGAGGATAGGAATCATGGCCAACTCCTTTTCATGGAGTTAGTTCCTTCGTATTCTTTTAATCTCAGTTTACAAGTCATTTCCTCAAGGGGTAGGGAGAGGGACTTTTCTGACCTCTATGTAAATTAAGTTAGCCCCTTTATTGTTGCTTTCACAATTTATTCACTTCCATTACAGTACAAATTATAATTTTAAATTATGTATTGACTTGTTCTTTTAATTCACTGGCTCCTGAAACAGAACATAACTCCATAAAGGCAGTTACAGTATAACAACCAACAAATATTTTACCATGAATAACTGATAAAATTTATTGAATACTTTGATTAAAAAACAAGACACAGGAAGTTATGGGATACCTGGTTGACCAAGGAAAAAGCAACAGCTATCAAAAAAGTTAAAATAGAATTTTGTTCCAGAAAGACCAAGTGATTTAGGCTTTAAACATACACTTTTTAAATTTTTCTGTTTTGTTTTTCAAATCGAGATATGATGCTGTGTGGTTTATTCCAGAACAAAAATATCATAGGAAATATACCAGTTGATGGAACATTGTGATTAACAGTATAGACTGTGATCCTATAAGGACCAGATTTGGTTATTTGAATCTACCATTATCAGGGGTAAAACAATATGTAAATACTTAGTGACTATAAAATTTATTTATCTGTAAAGTGGACACAAAATAAATTCTACTAAATAGAATTGCTTTTGAGGATTGATCATGAAACTTTATATAAATTAAACATTATAGAATAGGAAGAACACAGTAAATATATAAAATTTATCACAGTATAGGACAAATAATAAAACATTTATCATACATGAGCTATTAGTATCATTTTTTTATGTTGAGTGAATAAACTCAACACAAAAATGCAACATAGCATGCGTACCATCATTGTACAAATATCTTTAAGAAATGACCAACTGGACTTACCAGTACCGTGAGTAAAGAAGAATGCAAGATGGACTAATAAGCCAATCTATTAGCTCATTATTATATTCTATAAGAAAAATATATAATATAGTAGGATGCTTAATATGTACTAAAAATAAAATGTCAACAGTCATCATTGTTTAAAACTTTATGAAAGTGAGAAATATTGGGAAACTTTCTGATCATTTAAAGAATATATTTGACTTTAAAAATTGTACTCATTCATTCAATTATTCATTTATACAACACATACTTATTGAGTATCAATTATGCTAGTCAATATGGGCATTGTGATCAACAGAATATCCCCCCCAAAACTGTTTATGTCCTAATTCCTTGAACCTATGCATATGTTAATTTATATCAAGAAGGAATATTAAAGTTGCAGGTGGAATTAAGGTTGCTAATCAACTGATTTAAGATAGGGAGATTATCTTGGATTGACTCGATTTATTCTAATCACAAGGGTCCTTAAAAGTAAATAATTGAGGCCAAATAAAAGGTCAAAGTGAGAAGGCATCAACCCACTTAGAAGCTGGAAAAGGCAAAGAAATCAATTTCCCTTAGAGCCCCCAGGAAGTAACAGAACCCTTGCCGGTACTTTGATTTTAGCTCAGTGTGACCCTTGTCAGACACCAGACCTACAGAATTGTAAGATAATAAATCTGTGTTGTTTTATGCCACTAAATGTGATAATTTGTTACACAACAATAAAATACTAATACAGGTATGACAATATATGAAAAGAAGCATGAGTCCTGACCTAATAGAACTTATTGTCTGGTAAGAGAAGCAGTAACTGTGTGAAGTGCTATGAAAAAATATAGGCTTTGAGATGTTTATTTATATTTAAAAACAATTATGCTTTAAGGTTAGTATAAAATGTGCAAATCATCATAGTTATGGCTAATTCTGAATAGCTCTAAATTGTCCATATGAAGTTTATTATACATGATTTTGGATATATTGGCCGGAACAGTAATTCTTAGACAAACTAAAGCATGATAACCAATAAAACAGATAAAAAAAGAAAAGCAAAATTCTTCTGCAGCGTGGTTGGATATCAAACGTGTCCTCTTTTTAGAAAACAATCAAATAACTAACAATGACTGGAATTTGGGATGTAGAGCATGCTAAAATGTTTCTGCTTTTCTTCAGCATTTGCTGTTTTGTTTTTCATATCAAGCTTTTAAAACTTCATTTTCAATAGTGAGGTGCTAGATATAGTCACATTAAATTTAAAATAAAATAAGTGCTCCATGAATTTTAATACTTTTAAAAGTCATTCTAGACATTCTAATCAATGTAATGCGACAAAATGAGAGCTGTAATCATTATAAAGTTTAAGATAAAAAGGATTTTTTAATTTTAATTTTTTTATGTTAAAAACATTTACAGATGATATTATATACCTAGAAACTCCAAGAAAATAAACTTAAAACCACTACAATTACTGGTAAAATTATTACATATAAAATGAAACAATAGCTTTCTCTTAGAAGTTATATCTTAAAAGAAAAAATTCATTAACAAACAAACCATAAGGTTCCAAGGAAGACCCTAACCAGTTAAGATATAGGATCTAAATAAAGAGGAAAGATTAAACAAACAAACAAACAAACAAACAAAACACACACACACACAAAGCATGGAAAATGCCCTGTGGACTAACTAAGAACATTTAAGTTAAAGAGCTATGCCAGCATGTTTGGGTAAAGAGGAAAGATTAAACAAACAAACAAACAAACAAAACACACACACACAAAAGCATGGAAAATGCCCTGTGGATTAACTAAGAACATTGAAGTTAAAGAGCTATGCCAGCATGTTTGGGTAGGAAGAAGATTTGGGGAGGAATACGAGGGAGGCATAGCTTATATAAGAATTTAATAGGGTTTGAGAGAAATCTTAGAAGCCAATGGGAAATGAGAGTGTTCAACAAATTACTTTGGAATAAAAACATTGGGTGCTCATTGCACATGCTTTTTCCCCCTTTCTTTTTAAAGAGAGATAGGTAGAGGGTGTGAGAGAGAAACAAAGAGAAACATCTATTAGCTGCCTCCTGCAGGAACCCTGTTAGGGGCTCAAGCCCACAACTGGGCATATGCACGGACCAGAAATCCCACTGGCAACCTTTTGGTTCATAGGACAATGCCCAACCAACTAAGCCACACTGGCCAGGGCTAGATACATTTTTTTGGAAAATCAATTATCAGTATATAGCAAAAGGCCTACATATTTATATATTTTAATTAATATTCTCACTTTTTGGACTCTATCTTAATGAAATAATCATAGGTTCTGACAGGGAAGATTTTTGTATTATGATTTTAACCCCAGAATTTAGTACAATGAAGGCACTTAATACATACTTTTAAATAAAAAATAACCACTTTTTATTTATTTTTTAAATATATTTTTATTGATTTCAGAGAGGAAGGGAGAGGGAGAGAGATAGAAACATCAATGATGAGAGAGAATCATTGATTGGCTGCCTCTTGCATGCCCCTACTGGGGATGGAGCAGGCAGCCCAGGCATATGCCCTTGACCAGAATCAAACCTGCAATCCTTCAGTCTGCAGGCCTACACTCTATCCACTGAGCCATGCTGGCTAGGGCTAACCACTTTTAAAATGGCAAAGATAAAATGAGCCTAAATATCCAGTAGATAAAATTTATATATAAATATATAAATAGTTATATACAGTCATACAAATTATGTGCAGTAAGGTCAATGTGGTAGCCAGTTCCAAGATGGTCTCAGTGACCACTACCTCCTGGTGTTCATGCATCTGTGTAACGTCCTCCCCTTGAGTATGGGTTGGCATTAGGTACTTTTTTCTAATGAATAACAGGGTGGAAGTGATGGTATATGACCAGAAGACTAGGTCATAAAAGGCAGTATAATCAATCAATCAATCTCTCTCTCACTCTCTTTCTCTCTCTCCCCCGCTCCCCTTTCACCCCGCAGGGATATTTCACTTAGCATGATATTCTCAAGGTCCCTCCATGTTGTTGCAAATGGCAGTATTTCATCTTTTCTATGGCTGAGTAATATTCCATTGTATATAAAGAACTCATACAACTCAACAACAACAAAACAAATAATCCAATTAAAAAATGGACAGAGGACCTGAATAGACACTTCTCACAAGAAGACCTACAAATGCCCAACAGGTATATGAAAGGATGCTCAACTTCACTAGTGATTAGGGAGATGCAAATCAAAACCACAATGAGATATCACCTCACACCTGTTAGAATAGCTATCATCAACAAGACAAGAAATAATAAGTATTAAAGAGGTTGTGGAGAAAAAGGAACCTTCATTCACTGCTGTTTGGAATGTAAATTGGTACAGCCACTATGGAAAATAGTGTGGAAGTTCCTCAAAAATTAAGAAAAGCCCTACTATATGACCCCAAATCTCTCTTTTGGGTAGCTACCCCCCAAATTTGAAAATACTTATAAAGATATGTATACCCCTATGTTCATTGAAGCATTCATAGTAGCTAATTATTGAAGTGTCTTCTGATACTTGATATAACTTCTCATTGTCTTCAGGATAAAGCCCCAAACGTCTGAGATGGCTCCAACTCCTGCTTGATTGAGCCCCTCCCTCCCTCACCAGCCTCCTCAGGCCCCTTTGCCCCTTTGTTCAATGACAGTCTTCTCCCCTAAGCCAGCAACATCCATGAGGGCAGCACGGGAATATCTTGCTCCCTGGGAATATCACCACCATTGACCTGATAACCTGCACAGAGCAGGTGCTCATTGTTTGCTAAGTCAGCAGTTCTCAACCTGTGGGTCGCGACCCCTTTGGCGGTCGAACGACCCTTTCACAGGGGTCGCCTAAGACCATCCTGCATATCAGATATTTACATTACGATTCATAACAGTAGCAACATTACAGTGATGAAGTAGCAACGAAAATAATTTTATGGTTGGGTCACAACATGAGGAACTGTATTTAAAGGGCCAGAAGGTTGAGAACCACTGACCTAGAGAGAAGCCTAAGGCATTCTAGATAATCAATAAGTGATTGTTGAATGACTAATGAGCAAAAGTGGCAGGGATGCAAGGATCATCTTGCTCATGGCAAGGCAATTAGCAGCAATAACCTACAACTCATTACTTAAAATTGTATGTACTTTTCACAAAGATTTATGAATCAACGAAATGTCACCGTTACCAATTTTCTCATTAACATAGCAGAATGTGATACTCTATGCCTCTATTATTAGCATTCTGCAAATGAGGAAGGGGAAATGCAATAAGGGACCAGAACTGCCACTTTATATGTTGCAGCTGAGCCGTCCCTGGAGGTTTCTTTCATGCTAGACTGGCTCAGAAAGAGGCCGGGAACGATCATAGCCAGTAAAAAGAAAGCAATTTCCAGTACTAAAGAATTACATTACGCAGGCCCATAAAAGTTATCTTTGCAATAATTTTCTTGGTTTCCTACTTCGTCAAAATTCAAACCTTAAGAAATGGATCAAGGAGTGTTCTGTATCATTTTGAAACCTACTTTCAATACCATTTTAAACACAAACACATATAAGTGAAGGTGCCCAATTTGGTGTGTGACTTTAAAAAAAAAAAGTATGCCACCTTATTAGGTCCTATGATTTTCAGTGCATTTATACCACACCATTCATCCAATGGAAATAAAATGGAACTTGCAACTCTGTGACAGGGATGGGCTCACAGTCTACTTTCCGTCCATTCGGGAGGAGGGGGGTACTTTTATGCTCCACCAATGAGTTCTACCTACTGCGTCGCTCTCTATTGTTTGCCTGGATCTCCAAAATGCTAACACAACAAGCTGGGAAGTAAAATAGCGAATGAACTGTTTTGTGTCATTTCATGATGAGACATGCCTTGCAGTGGGTAAGGATTGGCAATGTGGGGAGTGAGGACCTGAGGTGGGCAGGTGGATCAGGAACCATTTACTGCTCGCCACAGTGGGAAGGAAATGAGAAATCAGTGTTCCCAAGAGCAAGTTGAGAAGAAATCAGCTACTAGATGTCACATGAGAGTAGGCAAGACATAGAGGAAGACAGTCTAGTAAGGAAGTCGGTGGTTAAGAAGCAAGAAGACATTGGGGATCAAGGATCCACAAAGATTGATAAGTAAAAGGACAAGTAAGCCATGTCAAGACTGACATCACTAATTAGAATGTCAGTTGGTTAGAGCTCAGCCTTTACTTCCTGCCATTCTCTACAAGTTTAGGAATTATAGGGGATGGGTGCTAATAAAACTCAGTGTTCACTTAGCACTGTACTCTCCCCCAGCTTGGGCAGGATTCAAGATGGCAGACAGCCTTCATTGGGAAAGGGGACTTGGGTGGCTTTATTCCTCCTCTTCTTGCTCACTTCTGTGTTTGCTGTCTCTTCTATTCTCTTCGATATTGCTGTGGGAAAGGGGGAACGAGGGAAGAGAATAGGCTCATTTTGACCTAAGCTGGATGGTTTCATGCCCTTTATCTGGCAGCCTATGAAAAGGTAGACCTGGAAGATGATTTCATTGGTGACTTCTGTGGGCTCCTGGAGAGTTCTGTTCTTCTGATGACCCAACAAGATAGATATTCTAAGTCAGGGGTCCTGAAACTTTTTAAACAGGGGGCCAGTTCACTGTCCCTCAGACCGTTGGAGGGCCGGACTATAGTTTAAAAAAAAACTATGAACAAATTCCTATGCACACTGCACATATCTTATTTTGAAGTAAAAAAACAAAACGGGAACAAATACAATATTTGTATTTGCATGTGGCCTGCGGGCCGTAGTTTGAGGACCCCTGGTGTAGATGTACCACAGTTTTTTAATCCATGCATCTGCTGATGGCTGTTTCCAAATCTTAGCTATTCTAAATAACGCTGCTATGGACATAGGGATGCATATATTCTGTCTTATGGGTGTTTTGGGATTCTTAGGATATATTCACAAAAGTGGGATTGCTGGGTCAAATGGCACTTCCATTTTTAATTTTTTGAGGAAACTCCATACTGTTTTCCACAGTGGTTACACCAGTCTGCATTCCCACCAGCAGTGTAGTGGGTTCCCTTTTCTCCACATCCAGACAACACTTGTTTGTTCATTTATTGATAGTAGCCATTCTGATAGGTGTGAAGGGATACTCATTGTTTTTTTTAACTTGAGCTTTTTTTTAAACATACTTAGAATAAATTTTGACAAGATTTTATTGAGAAATCTAATAACATGAAATGTAAACATAGTATAGTACCTTCAATTCCTATATAGGCCAAGATGGATCTACATGGTCTTTCCTGTATTAATAATCTCTCTTCCTTTCAGTCCTCTTCATGGATTCAAGGGCAGCTTTTAACTTTTTCTACCTCACCTTCCCTTCCCTGTTGACCTCCACATATATTCTGGAAGCACTATATATAATCCCATGTCTTAGAACATGAGAAAAATGAAGTCTATGATTTCAAAGATTACTGGGAAACATTCATTCCTCACACCACTTGTTTTAGTTCCTGTTCTCTAAAATGAAACCTTGAGATGAGGATTCATGTGCCAGTGGTCTGTTAAAGAATTGCTCCCATGAGAAATATGTAATACAGTAAAGGAAAAAGAAGGAATGAAATCATGCAAGTACAGGAAAATTCCCAATTTCAGCCTGGTCCACAGGGAGCCCTGACATGTAAGTTGCACCTCAGAACTTGTATCAACTTGAGGTAAGAACCTAGGTCCTAGGCTATTATACTCTGACATTAGTCATTGGTTCATGGATGCTCCAGAGGCACATACGTGTGCATGACCTTCCAGTTCCAGTAACCAAGGACAGCCATACAAAGAGAGTCACAAATGGGGGTCATTTAGAGCAAGCGCAAGTGGGGGCAGAGATGTCACAAAAATCGTCAAAGATTTTCCAGGGGATCTGGTGGAGCACTTCGATTTTCCAATCCTTGTCTCCCCATCTTTATTTTCTATCACTGGACTGACCTTCCAAAGAATAACGACAATGGAAATATAGTGCTTTGGAGGAAACTCTACAGGGACATGGTGTGGACCATTGGCGCCTACAAAACAATTTTACACAGCAGGACCTTAGTCCAGATCCTGACATTTATTTTAATTTATTTATCCTGAAATTCTTTGTTTTAAATATAACCCCATAAGGAGCATCTCATGGCAAATTCAGATCTCCTTGCAACAAGTTCAGTTTTGTTTTCTTTTTCATTCTCTCAGTAAAAGTGTTCAAGGACGTACGGGGCCAGCTTTACCATCTGTCACATCAATGGATATGTTAAATGTATAGTATGTTGCCTGGCACTATGTAGATCTTAAATATATAGTAGCTATCTTTATGATTGTTTTCTTCCACAGCCCTGTAAGAACAGGAAGTTAAATGCTAAGGCAGACAATTACCTCTTTTTTTGCTGTTATTGACCAGTTATCTACTATCGTTTCTGTCCTCCCAAGACCTGAAAGATGTGTTGACCGCACTATGTGACAGGACCATCTGTAACTTAGGCTTTTTTTTGGAACCGGAATATCTTCTTCCCTTATATTTATCCAGCATAGCTGCAGTGGCTCAGTCACAAACACATGTCTTGCATGACTTTGTGGAGGGAAGGTTTCCAGAAGTCTCTGTGACTGCTTGGAAGCAGCACAGGGAGGGAAGATAAGCTGCCAAGACACCTCTTCCATCATAATGAGCACTAATGGAATGTCTATTTGAAAAATAAGTAACATTATAAAGACATCATCACTCAGATGATTTGGGCGGCTGCCTGGCCGATGCAGTTCTGTGTCTCAGACATGATTTCATAAGCCAGTTAAGATATGTTACGTATTTTAAATATTGTATTGGCTTGGAGTGATCAAGTATTATAGACCTTTTTTTGGACCAGTCCTCAGAAAAAATGGTGAAGAGAAGCCTCTGCCTAAACCTTCTTCAGCTTTGGGGCTCTCTACGCTTCTAGGTTCTCATCTGAGTCTTCCCTGCCTTCCCAAAGTGCTAGCCTTTCCTGTCCCTGTCTCTAATTATAACTGGCTCGTTCTCTCTATGCTAACTCATTAGGCCGAAGGTTATGAAACAGGGAAAGGCAGGGACTTAGCTATGGAACCTAGCCGAGGAATATCCAGCTAAGTGAGGGCATAGTCAGAAATGGATTTCCTAATAGGGTTGCATAATTGTATTGGATTCCTTGATAAGAATACGAATAAGGGTGGACGTTGGGATTACAGCCAGGGTATTTAGAATGCCTAAATGTTGCTCAATCACCCCATCCTCTCTCATCAAGTTCAGAGAAATCTAAGTGCATAAGGGAAAAACAACAACAACAACACAAAGAGAACAAGAATAAATTTATATGAAATATATTGACAAATATATATTGATCTCTAACACAATGCTGTTTGGCAAAATTAATTATAAAAATGTAGCCTGGACTCTGTTTATGAAAGGAATGTCTGGGGATCTAATCAATCGAGGCATCATCTGTGTCGAGGCAAATGCTGGGAATGGACATTAGCAGATTCAGTTTTGGAAAGGAAAGAGAGCTGGAAGTTTTCCTTATCCAACATTTCTTCCTTTCTTGGTGTTTGTTTTCGTTAAAATGCAGAGAGCATAGAATAAATTAAGCAAAGCTGTGACTTCCCTGACCCACCTCTATGAGACTCCTCCAATATCTTTCTTTATCTCTTTTTAATCCTCTTGGAGCAGTGATTTTTAACCGGTATGCTGCAAGAATTTGTAAAATACAATACACAACTAGTCAGGGATACTGACTGCTTTTCCCTTAGATTGTCAAGTAAACTAAAAAATGACATAGCCAGCACAATAATAGCTGTCTGGTGTGAATGCCCTGTATAGAACCATAAACATATAATAGAGTTGCATCTCACTGGTCACATAGCATAATAAGGTTTTGTCTGATTGCTTAGTTCTTGGTACCATAAATCCTTATATACAAGTGTAGGCACTTGATTTTTTTTAAAAATAATTTTATAGCAAAAGTAAATCAATCAAAATTATACCTATTTTTTGTCATATTGGCAAAAAATATATTTTTTGGTGTACCGCAGAATTCTAGTAATTTATGTGTGCCATGAGATGAAAAATGTTGAAAATCGCTGTCTTAGAATAACTGAAATGCTTGTCTCTGAAACTGACTAGAACAAACATTAAGTTAACTTTAAGGCCAAACTATTCATTAGGCTGAAATTGCACTCTCTATTTTATTTAGCAGCCTTATATTTATGGTGGTAACCAATAACCAACTTTTGACCTAATTCCAGGATAAGGCTTCAAATAAAGCCAAATAATAATGATCCAAATATGTACCTTCTTTACAAAGCTCTTTTTAGTCTGACCCCTGATTATCTAAGAGAAACACAGGCCCAGTGCTTGAGAACAGGGGGCTCTGAGCAAGCATGCCTGGTACAGCTCAGGCTATGACACATAGGAACTGGATGACATTGTTATACAATTTATTTAAAGAGACATTACTGGGGGGAAAAAAGATTTATTCTATCTAGATTTACTTTCCAATACATTAGTGCCCTAATGTTAGGAAGTTATCTTTCATTGAGAGTAGATTTTGATTTTTAAAAACAACTACCACTTAGATATAAAAGAGAAATAAAAACTATGGTAATATGTCCTTTTTTTTTCAACATGATGCCATGAATAAAAAATGGTATGTTGTTTTAATTTTATTCCTTTGATTGCAAGTAGCCTTTAAATATGTTTTCCTGTGTAGTTGGTTGTCCTCCTTGCCCTCACTCCCCACCGTTAGAAGATGAAATGCCCACTCATGACCTTTGCCTATTTTTATATTGAGGATTCTTTTTCCTTATGGAATTGTATCTACTTGTATTAAGACCTTCATACATCACTTTCAAATGACAGGGAGAAAGTTGTGTTCTGAGTAGCAGGGCTCATGTTACTAAAACTCTTGAATGCCTGGCTTTCATCCTCCCTTCACTTCCTTTGGCTCCAGGTCCCCATGTAGGGCCATCATGTTTATTTTTGTTATTTTTGTGAGCACTGATGGCCCTTGTCCTCTTCAGTCTGTAATATTCTCTATTTTTCTCCCTTTCTTTCTCTATTTTTCTGTTTTTCTCTCTTTTTGGTGAGAATTCATTTCTTAGGATTTTTCCTGCCATCTTTCTTATGTGTAGAGCCTATCCACTATTTCTCTCATTTGATACTTAGATTACATTTGTTAATTTCAAGAAACATCTCATTGAACCCCCCTGTCAAAGGCAGAGGTCTCCTTCAGTAGTTACAGTGGAGTTCCCCCAGCAATTATAAAAACAAAGGAATTGTGAGGAGTGAGGGCTGCTTCATGTGAAGAGAACCTCTGTAAGGACACAGAATTGCAGAGGAGGTTGGGGTGGGGAGATATGTTTTTGAAATCATGTTCTTGAGCCTGGGAAGTCAGGACTAAACCAATTCTTTTCACGCACCTGTTCCCAAACATATATTTAAAAGATGATGTGCAGGACATTGATAAAGATGACTATTTCCTAGAACAATGCCAATACATTTTTCAAATTATTTATAGATTTCTTGACATTGTCTCATATTCTCTTCTTCAAGAATGTAAATATGAGAATTGGTTAACCTCAAGGCAGGAACAAAAATGTTATCATATATACTTTTATTAATTTCAGAGAGGAAGGGAGAAGGAGAGAGAGATAGAGACATCTATTAAGAGAGAATCATTGTTCGGCTGCCTCCTGCATGCCCCACACTGGGGATGGAGCCCACAACCTGGGCATGTGACCTGACAGGGCAACTCTTGGTTCATAGGTCAAAGCCCAACCACTGAGCAATGCTGGCCAGGCAATATATATACTGATAATTGAGACAATAAGCTTTCCTTGGGCATTCATGATGTCAAAGCACACTGGCAGGTGTTATGAAGTAAGCAAAGGGGGAGGGACCTGAATCTCTGCTCTCAGGTTTAAAGAATAGAAAAACAGATTTGAGACATTCAACAATAGATTGACAGATTTAGAAAGTTATTCCATAATAGTTGCTAGTTAACTGAACATTTGAAAGTCTTACCTTCTATGTTCTCATTATTTTTTTGAGAAAGTATGACTTGAAAATGGTCTTGTATTCAACATCAGTTGAGTGGAAAACATATTTCCTTCTGATCTTATCCTGGTGCCATTTAAAATAAGTTAACTGCTCTAGGGTGAAATATGACACATAGACAAAAAAATCTAAGACTGATGGTGATGGTAGGGTCAGCTATTAGGAAAACAGGCAAAAATGTGGGGGAGGAAACATCCAGATTTAAAGGTCAAAATAAAAAATTATACTAGTTATTATTAATTGAGTACCTTCCAGATCTTATCCAAGTGCATTTGAATTTTGGCCTTAGGAAAGTGCTATGTGAAGCTTGACTTAATGTATTTAGACATACATTTTGCCAGAAATAATAGAGGGTTACTTAAAAAAAATAGTAGTCACTGTGGAAATTAAGAGGGAGGGGCAGATATTAAGATTAAAAATCTAGAAAATTTGCAGGGTTTTTTTGTATTATGGAAAAATCAGAATGAAACAGACATGGAAAAGAAGGAAAACAGTGTTAGTTATAATGGGTGAAAGGAGGGATCCGGTACAAATTATGTGGGGGAAGTCTCGCTTGGTGAGCTGCTTTGGTTGGACTGATTTTTGCTGGTTCATTTGTGGGTGGACCAACTTCTATCAGGAGCTGTTTCAGAGGCAGCGAGCAGTTCATGTCGGAGCTCACCATGCTTTTCTTTTATGAAGCGATGAAGGATTGCTCCTGGATGATAAATGTTACCACCGTAGCAGGGGAAATTGTTAGGAGCTCAGAGGGGCTTAGCAGATAACAGGCATTTGTTCCGAGGTACATTGACACTGCAGGGCAGAGCAGGCAGCAATTTGTTATTTCATGGTTGGCCAGGGTTTAAGACAGCTGATTTAATGGACAGAGCAAGAGAACAGCCCTGTGATCATGCAGATCACCAGAAAACCTGGCAAAGTAACATACTATTTGCCCATCTCTATCTACCCGCCATAATAAGGGATGTATTTCTTACTCAAGTTTTCCTTTTAGTTTGAAAATCACATGAGGATAAGAAATCAAAGAGAGAAAAAGAAAAAGAAAATCACATGATAGGTCCAGTCTGATGTGAGCAAACAGACAACACTCACCCATGAGCACCTTTTCTGACACAGATTAGGCGCATAGTAAATGTTGTCAAATACGACCCGCCATAATAAGGGATGTATTTCTTACTCAAGTTTTCCTTTTAGTTTGAAAATCACATGAGGATAAGAAATCAAAGAGAGAAAAAGAAAAAGAAAATCACATGATAGGTCCAGTCTGATGTGAGCAAACAGACAACACTCACCCATGAGCACCTTTTCTGACACAGATTAGGCGCATAGTAAATGTTGTCAAATAAATACATTTTTATAATTGGCATTTTTGTGTAAAGATTGTATAAGTCATTAGGCATCTTATTCCACAAATGTTTATATTTCTATTTCCCACTTTATGTCACAAATAGCACACCTGTGTAATAGGCTTGAGCATAAGACCAGCTTTATGGGTAACATGAATATCAAGCCAAGAGGTTCCAGAAGCGCATTTGAAGCAGTCTGGCTGCACACCTGTATGTCATCAGTGTGGAGTGACCCTAACCCGTTTAATAAATCATGAACGAATCCTTAGGAAGAGACGTGAATTCTTTAGTTGAAAGGGTAAGACATTGAACTCATAAAGCCCATCTGGTGCCACAAATGGTATTGTGAGTTTCAATTTCCCATCCAAAGACTTCTGCCAAAACCTTTTAAATAAAACAAGAGTTGTGATCATCTTTGTAGTTCCCAACTGACCCATCAGTACTAGGCATGAAATTTATGAAAGTTGTCATTTTAGAGCATGCTTTTCTTAATGTAAATGATATTTAGTTGTACCATTTGCAAATGGAGACAAGCATCTTGAAGAACCCCAGGGGTTTTATATCTTATAAAATTTAATTTTAACCTATACTTGTCCACTTCCCATTGCTAGTTTTTATTTTCCTACTAGAGACCCGATGCATGAAATTCGTGCAAGGGGCTTGGCCCTCGCAGCTGCCTCGGCCCTCACAGCCCCAGCTTTGTCCTGAAGGTTGTTAGGCTGTCCGGTCTAATTAGCATATCATGCTTTTATTTTTATAGAATTATTATAGATTGTTTTTATTAACAGACTAAGTGGAATTTAGCTCCTATTTGTAGTTCAGTCATTCCTATTTGGTTTCCCTAGAAATACTTCAAATAACTCATGTAAGAATAAAATAATTTATTTTAAAATGTTTATATTGATTTTAGAGAGACAGGAAGGGAGATGGAGAAAGAGATAGAAACATCCATAAGAGAGAAACATTAATTGACTGCTTCCTGCACACCCCAGGGCATGTGCCCTGATTGGGAATCAAACTGATGACCTCTTGCTGCATGGGACGACACTCAATCAACTGAGCCACACCAGCCAGGCAAGAATAAAATAATTTATTTTATGATTGAAAAATACTCAAGCACTTTCCTACCCTCCTGCTAATTTTTACAAGATTAGTCTAATAGTTCTTTGAATTGTTTCCTAGGAGAGTGATTCCAGACGCTCATAATTTTAGTCATTCTTCACCTAAGGATTGGATATTATTGGACCAATATTACTATTAATGCATCCTAAGGTCCATATTTTCATCTTTAGTGTTAATATCTATAGAACATGATATAAACAAAAAATCAGGTTAATATTACTCTTCACTAATTAAATAATTTTCTTATTTCCCTGACTCTATCAAAGGACAAAACTCCTCTTTTACACTGCATTCCGGTTCTCATTACCTTCTCATGTGTGCTTTGATAATTTTTTAAATCTTTATTGTTGCAAGTATTACGTACTAGTGTGTCTCCCTTCCCC
>NW_005370809.1:55220-64500 GCF_000412655.1 Myotis brandtii | reverse complement strand
ATATATCTTTTCTCTGTTTATTGAATTAGTTGCTGAAAATGCCTGCACATCCAGATGCATCTTGGGAATATTTGCATCTATTCATGATCATGCATTAGGAGGAATATGTTTTGAAAAAGGACTAGCTGTTGGGCCAACATGCCTGAGGAGGCTGACATCAGGAGAGAGCCATAAAAGGGAATTGATTTCTAGCCATCAGGATCTCTCTCTTTTTCTTTCTCAGGTGTTTGTTTATAGCCTGCTCTCCTGACATGGAATTATAAATATGGTTATGGGCATAGAGCAGGAAAATAAAGGTCATCTTTTGGAACAGCACAGGCCTTCACAATAATCCATAATGCAAATAGGAAAGCTTGAAAATATTTTACAGAACACAAATATATAGAACACTGAGGCCAAAATGGAAGTCTGAGGTGACCCCAAGGCACTGCGTTGGGTTGGGAATTTGGTTTATAATCTGAGCCAAAGTATTTTTTCTCCAAAATTTCAGTAAAGTTTCAATTAAAGACCCAAGGTTCAAGTTTTACTCTTTTGAAGCTCTCTGCTCATTATAATGTAAACCCTGGTGTTTAACTTATAGTGAGAGAGAATGATTTAGACACTGATTCCATGGAAAAAAAATGTGTAGTTTTATAATGATTTAATGGTGCACAACCTAAATCATCATCATTAATATTGACTCAGCATCTACTATGTAACTCAGACTTCTAAGACTTATATGAGGCATCTCATTGAATCTTCCCAAAGCTGAAAGAAGTGAATGCTATTACCCCCATTTTAAGATGAGGAATCTAAGGCTCAAAGGAGTTAAATTTTACAAAGCTACAAAACTCTGTGCTTTGTGTTGATATGTGCACTGGTTGAGTCAGAATTTAAGCCTGGACAATCTGAAGAAGGAGGAGAATGGTGTGTTCAGTGGTGAGAGCACCAGCCCACAAACTGAAGGGTCTCAGGTTCGATTCTACACGTGCCTCAGTCGCAGACTGGATCCCCAGCTCTGGTTGGGACACGTGCAGGAGGCAACCAATTGATGTATTTCTCCCACATTGATGTTTATTTCTGTCTCTACCCCTCCCTTCCTCTTCTCTCTAAATTAATGAAAAAATTATCCTCCAGTGAGGATTTTCAACAACCAAAAAAATCACCTATGGGGAACCTGAAAAATCACATGTAGATTTTCAGCTCCAGCTGGACTCCTCAATAAGCAAACCCAATCTGGGGAGAAGGTGAACTATACATTCTCTTTCTAATCTCCCCATGATTCTATTTGTGAAAATCTCTCCATAAGAGTGCCACTGTGACTGAGAGAATTATGCTCTCCAGTGTGCTGGGTTAGAAAGAAAATTAAATTACTAGCTAGATTTCTGAATAAACATAGGAAATCAAAGTAAATTTAAAATTCATAAATTCACAAGATTAAAAAGAATGAAAAGGAAGAACACTAATGAACAGGACATGTCAACACAGTATTGGAAGATGGAGAAATGATGGGGTCTTAGGAAAAGAGAGGGTACCAATTGCAGAGGACAGCAATAAAAAGCAAGATAATTGCATTCTAGGATCCAGTAAAGACTCAGAAATGGGAGGCTCCAAGTACCACAAAAGGTGATTCTGATTAAAGAGTGCTTGACAGGTCTACCAAAGCACAGTCCAGTGCCTTCCCTTCTCTCATGAGAGGAACAGGGGTATAATCTGTAGAGAAATCAAACCCCAAAGGCAGAAGATTGTGGTTTACTAGACAGAGTAGAAGTTGAGGGTGAGATGTGGGAATGAAAGTGGGAGGTCACGTGCAAAGTAGGATACTGAGGGTTGGGAAGCCCAGCCACCTTTTCCATCACATGATTTTGGTGGACAAGCAAAAATGCTTTAGGCAGGAAACTGGAGGCTTTCTCTGGAGAAACTGGCACTTGTGGGTACAATAACCAACACTCAGTTCCCTGCCTGATATCCCAACAGGGAAGCCCAAAACATGATAAGGATTTTGCATACCCACACAACTTCCAGTGGGCCTTCTAAACATGACCGGAGAGTCAAGGATGATTGACATTTGAAGAAATTCAACTCTAAAGACAGATTCACAAAGAAACAAACAGAAAGCAAAGAAACTTTAAATATTCTGTAGTCAGTATCCTCAGAGAGCCTAAGGAAGGTATTGCATCTACTTACAACAACAACAAAAAGCTAGAAAATTGGAATCAGAAATAATGCACAGGTTTTAAAAAGGACCAACATGTTAGCTTAAATTATATATCTATACTAATAAAAGGGTAATATGCTAATTAGACTGGGAGACCTTACAGGAGACCAGCCAGGGAGGGCAGTTGGGGGCCATGAGGCCAGCTGGAGAGGGCAGTTGGAGGCCATGAGGCTGGCAGGGGAGGGCAGTTGGTGGCAATCAGGCCTGAGTGGGGCGTTAGGGGTGAGCAGGCCAGCAGCGGGGAGCAGTTGGCAGCGAGCAGGCCGGCAAGCAGAGTGGTTAGGGGTGATCAGGCAGGCAGGCAGGTGAGCGATTAGGAGCCAGTGTTCCCAGATTGCAAGAGGGATATCCGACTGCCAGTTGTGGGATCAGGCCTAAACCGGCAGTCGGACATTTCCTGAGGAGTCCCATATTGGAGAGGGTGCAGGCCAGGCTGAGGGACACCCCCTCCCCTCATGCATGAATTTTGTGCACTGGGCCACTAGTACATATATAAAAAAGCATTCTAAGTTGATGAGAACAGAGGTCACTCTGCATTCAGTTGCTCAATGCTTCAAGCAGTTGGTCTGGATTTTCAACACGATATCATGTAAAAGTGAATATTTCATTTCATAAAGACATGCAAAATAGAATGAAATATATGACTGTGTATGGCCAGAAATACTACCTTGGGGCTTAGTTTTCATGCAGAAATATAATTTTTGAGAGCTTAGTGAAAGTTCAGAGTTGACTTACATTAACCAAGCCCAAACATTATTGTACTTAATTGAAGTGCTCATTTGTTAATTTCATTTGGGAAGTAAAGAACTTTGAAGATTGGAAGTCTTGAGCAAGATTGTCCTGCGCAATGTATCCCCATATCTATCTATCTATCTATCTATCTATCTATCTATCTATCTATCATCTATCTATCTATCTATCTATCTATCTATCTATCTATCTATCTTGCAAAATCATGTAGGATGAGCATAAAATTAAAGGGATTGATTAATTATCCACTGGCTAAATTTGAAGGTGGTATAAATCTTGTCAAAGGGATAGTCTCAAAATTATGACAGGAATGGTAAAAAAGTCGAACACATTAAATCTTCTGGATAATAATGATGTGACCCTGACATTGCACATCCCTGCGATTCTTTCACCACCTCTCAAGCTTCCAAACCCATAGTTTACTCACCTTCACGTTTGCCTGCTCTTCTGATTTTGCAGATTCTGGAAGCTATTTGGGCCTCTTTAAAGCACCTCTTTAGGAGGAATCTGGTATGTTGTGTGTGAATGTCAATATTATTTACTTTATTATATATTTGTGGAATTGTCTCTGTATTTTCCCATTACTTATAATGGTTTCTTTGTTATTTGGGAGACGTTACTTTCTAATTTCCTATGGTTCCTTAATGTAAAGAAATGTTAATCATTTAAAAACTCCTGGCATCTCTCTGTTCCATAATCTATTTCCTTTCTGGTGAGTGATTTATCTGTTGGGTAAATCTGAGATAAATACACTGAGCATAATCAACTCATGCTCACTTGAGTGTCCCTAGAAAGCAGCTATGCTCTGTTCCTTCTTATCATATATCAAACCTGGACAGAGTCCCCAGGCATTGCTTGTGACTACATTAATAATATCCATAATTATGGACTTATTTAGCTAATCCATTTTGCTATTATACTGTATTATATGCTATAATTTAATTTTATAAGTAATGAAGTGGTTTTGTTTTCTATTTGCATTGTTTTTTTTAGCAACTAGCTCAGAACTTGAGTGAGAAAGAGAAGTAATATTTTAATTTTTACTGGTTGGCTTGAAGAACTTAAACATTTGTACTATGAGATGACTTGGAAAATACTGTCTTAATTTGATGTTTTTGAAAGAAAGCTGGACTGATTTTTAGGTCTAATTTTCCAATAACTTTAAAATGTGATCTTGGGAAACATTTTATTTCTTTAGGAATTAAATTTTCTATTGCAGCATAAAGTGGGTTAGGATAGATGGTTCCTAAGAATTAATTAGCCTTGAGTAATTTGTGGATTTTCATAGATTGATCAATTCAAGTAACTATTATATAGAGGTATATCAGTAGATTTAAGAATACTCATGGGGTTAGTTTTTCTAGGTCAAGTTAAATGGCAACCCCATCACTTTTCTATAGATTTTTTGAAACTGAACAAATATCAGTTGAAATTTATGTCTTCCATTCCTTATGCACTGTGAAAACCCTTTAAGTGTCCTGTGTCCTTCCTGTGTGATTTTTGTATACCTTGGCCTTCCAATTACATGAACTTATATATCAATAATATTTTCTCTATTCCTCTTTCATAGTCACATTCTTGACTATATCATCACCTAGAATTACACAGTTTCTGAAATTTGATCATTATCTCCCTTTCTCACAGCATATTGCTGCATATAGTTCACTTTAACGATGCTTTGACCTTATTGAGAACCACAGGCTTCACCAATTACTTTTCTTTCTATTATTCTCCTTATGGCCTCACCACCTTTTTACCTACCTTAGGTTCCATTATTCACCATACTTAGCACCTCACTGCAAATAACTTAATCTCTGAAAGAAAAAAATCTCCAGACAAATACTGATTCTTGTTAAAACCACAGGGAATGGCCTTACTTTGTCCTCAGTAATTCTTCATTGAGTGAAAAAATGAGTGAATCAGTATGAAGAAAAAAAGAGGCAGAATATTTAATTTCGGGAATTCTTGACACACACCTCGAACTTTGGTTGATATAGTCTCTAGAGTCTAGAGTCTAGAAGAAGAAACTAGATTCAGCACACCTCATTAATTTAAGATTACAAGATACCTAGGAGAAAAAGAAAGATTTTCACTCAGTTCTAGCTGCAAATGTAATCTTCAAGGCTGGTGGAATCTCAATTCCTTCTAGAAATGGTTTCTTTGGACTATCTTTTATTATGGGTCTCCAAGGGATAATTTCTGCAATAACCATTCTATATTTCTACTAGAGGCCTGGTGCACAAAATTAGTGCACTCAGGGGGAGGCGGGGTCACTCAGTCCGGATTGTGAGAGGGCAAAGGCCAAGCCAAGGGACCCCCACTGGTGCATGATCAGGGCCAGGGAGGGATATAGGAGATTGGCCATCCAGGGAGGGACCACGGGAGGGCTCCAGGGCATGTCCAGCCCATCTCACTCAGTCCTGATTGGTCAGACCCCAGCAGCAAGCTAACCTACCTGTTGGAGCATCTGCTCCCTGGTGGTCAGTGCACATCATATTGAGCCGTTGAGTGGCCTTAGCATATCATTAGAATATTACACTTTAATTGGTTGAATGGATGACTAGATGACTAGACACTTAGCATATTAGGCTTTTATTACTAGTATATAGAATGGTTCCTAGAAATATAGAATGGCTATGGTCCTTTCTAAAAAATGTCTCCTGATCTTGGCTACTCTGGAGAAAGCAGTTGTTTCCAGATCCATCCCCAGACATTTGACTCCAGCTCATCTTCCACTGACCTCTCCCGACATTTATATACTTAATAGATGTTAGTTTACTTCTTTACTTCAACAAACATTCATTGTATGAATCATGATTTTACTAAGGACATGGCTGTTATCTTCTGACATCAAAGTCTCTGGAATGAAAGGATAACAAAAGAGAGCAATACTTGATCATTTTATGGTCAGTCCATTTCTTTGTTTGTCCCGTCCAACCTCACAGAGTGTGTAAGAGTTAAAGCCACAATAGATCAGGGTAGAAAAATGGCACAGATAATAAAAGAGTCAGCAGAAATAGCTTCTGTCCTGCTGCTTCCGCTGCAGGGCCTTTAGGAATATTACAAACTACAACTATATATACGTTTATGTGCCCTTGTAAATATGTCACATGTAAATATTTTTCTGGAAGCCTGGGAGGCCTGAATCAATGTCTGACCATTTTTCCTCCCGTCAGAAGCAATAGAATTTTTACTAGCATAATTTCCATTACTCAGCACTGACTATGATCTCTTGGATCAAACTAATTAGAAATAGTTACACTTTGTACCCTAAGATATATCAAATTTATTAGAAACATTATGTATGTTCACACACACAAAATAAATAGAGATATTAAATATAAAGATATGACATTTATGCCAATGGTTGGAGTGAGGAGGCATTCTAATTAGATAGTGAATATTCTTAAAGTATGGATTTTTTTATGTGGATTGCACTATTCGGTTAGAACTACAAATGCTAATACAACTTGAATGTATAGAGGAAGGCAAAGATTCTTTTGTGTGTGTGTGAGAAAACAAGTCAATCTGTATTTTTTGAACATTGCTATGTGTCTTTGCTAGATGCTATGATGAGAAAAATGAGTTTCTGGCATTGAGAAGTTTGTAAATATCACTTGAGGACAAAGATTACTCTAATCCATTGAACTGCAAACTGCAGCTCGGCAAACCAGGGCTCGCGAGCCACATGTGGCTCTTTGGCCCCTTCAATTTGGCTCTTCCACAAAATACCAGCTTCTGCGCATGGGCCACTAAGTTTCAATCACACTGTAAGTGCACGTCCACATGTGGTATTTTGTGGAAGAGCCACACTGGAGGGGCCAAAGAGCCACATGTGGCTCGCGAGCCGTGGTTTGCCAACCACGGCTCTAAGCTAATTAGCTCGTATACAAAAATAGAATGTTATAATATCGTTACCTATGTATTAAAAGAAAGAACCGATGGACTTGTTTAGAGAAAAGATTTAACTTTGTGGTTGGAAGACCTATCTATGGAGTTGGTGAGACTTAATTGGTTTTAAAAACTGAGTTGAGACAGATCACAATATGTCCAGGAGAGGATGGATGAGAAGTGGAGCTTACTCCTGCTCCAGGGACTTAAATCATCCACGACGGAGAGACTCAGATCCCAGTCATGAATACGCAGTGTGTCCAGTCAATATTGCTGATGTTTATGTGGAAGATACCTTGCTAGGAGTTGAATGGGATAGATACACCAGAAGTGCTGGGTGCTGCTGTTGGGGTTTCTCTTGCTGTGGTTGTTATGATTCTAAGCGCTCTTATATAATAACTTCAGAGGTCACGAGAGAAGAGGCTTTCCTAGTGCTTAGCAGCTGTGGAAAATGTTTATGTGATTGATGTAACCTGTATGCTCCCAGCTCTTACCAGTCTGTGAGATACGTGGGATCATATTGCTGTGATAACCCATGCATTGTACGGGTATTAGATTTTGTTGTACCACCCCCATCAGTGAGCACTATGGTGCACATCTACCTACATGGCAGCCTTCAGCACCCTCACACAGTGCCCGTTGGAGCCCATCCCCGTGGCTGTGGCATCTAATGCCCTCCAATGATGGAGATCCTGATTCTGAATTTTGGCAAAGCTCCTCTCACAAACAATATACAGATCTTGACAATTACTACCTGCTGAGACCTGTGATAAGCTCACATTGAACTAAAATTGGTGCCTATTCTACTCTGGAGGGCCAGAAGAAAACAATAGTATCAGTTTGGAATAATCCTGCCTCACTTCATGGACATTCAAACATGGGGTAGTAACTGTCATCCCCCTTGAGTCTTTGAGAAAGTGTCTCTCCTCCTCAGAGAAATTTTCTTGCACTTGCTTTTACACGGCCAGACTTTTTCTTTTCTTTTTTTTTTTTTTTTGCCAGTTCTGAGCTCCTCAGTTAATTGTACTAAAATTTTGCAGCACGACAGGCAAAAACCAATATATTTTTAGCCATTTGAAACTCAGAGTTCCATCATGGGATTAGTCTTTAAAAAGTCTGTTTTCTTCTGCCCTTGGTTTTTATTCACACTTCTTTGTCCAGAAGCCACAATGAATGACTCAGAGCAACAATTCTCTTTGAGAAAAATTAATCTGCATTGGCAAGAGTCAACAGAGGTGAAAAGATTTGTTATTTAAATTGTCAGCAACTGAGCAACCACATACACAGTCACAAAAAAAAGTCAAAGTTATCACTTTTAACCAGCAGGAAGCCATCAGGTGGAAAGCAAAAGTATCCTCTTTCCCTTATCCTCACATTTCACCTTAGGTTTTATTAAACAAAATGTATTTAGATTGCTGATTACTAAAAGTGCTAACTATACTGAAAATAAGAATAGGAGTGGCATATAAATATAGTATGTGTGTATATGTACACACACAAACACACACAGGCCCATATTTCTATACAACTTTCACTTAGTGTAAACTTCTTGGAGGAGATAAATCTCAAACTTTTTTTTTTTTTAGGAGAAAGTGTGTTGTTTGTCTAGGTGCTAGAAATGGAGAGAAGGCTGGGTATGTGGGATCGCTTGGTTTATGCAGGTCAGGAATTTCTATATAGAATTGCCGCCTATTTAGGTTCTTACCCAGATGACCCATACTTCTGGATGGACTCTCTGTATCGGTTGTTGGCAAATATGGTGACTTCTAAAGGATCACTATGGACTGGACTTTCTAAACTATGTTACAATAAGCAATTGAGTAATGAATTATTGATTAAAAAATGGCAACAGGAAAGTATAGGCTCCGCAAAGCCTATGCCTATTAAAAGTTACTATATACCATAACAAGCATTAAAACTATACAGGGGAAAAATCTTCAATGCTGAAATATAATTTTTCTTTTAGTTGTTGGTTGCTCTGGGCTAGTCAATCATCTGTGACACCAGACCAATAAATCAAGTCTTCCCCATTGTTGGACACAACTAAAAATGTATTTGTTTCATAATCAGGGCAATGAAAAGAAAATAAAGGGTATCCCATGATATTTTTAAAATGGGCAAGAAAGAATGAATTTAAAATGGATCTCAAATGCACACAACTGAATTAATTATAATCCTAATCTCATCATTTGTTCATCAATAACCCTGTGTATTTAGGTATATTTTCCTAATCTAATGTAAAGTACTTTTAAAATGCAACTTAGAAACCCACCATCTTATAAATAGACTAGGACTTGGGAAATAAACTTCATCTACTTATATCTACCCCCCTCATCTGAGGAGCCATCATTTTAAATCTTGTGCTCATCATCCCTTTACCCATTTTTTTAGTTTTATAACAATTATATGTATTGTGTATACATATACATATACATATAACAC
>NW_005370809.1:37066-54012 GCF_000412655.1 Myotis brandtii | reverse complement strand
TCTTGCTCTCTTGGGACTTCTATTGCAGAGGGTGCATTCCTCTACATTCGCTCACATGGTTCACCGCCAAGTAGGACCGCACAATGGATTGATGGACTGAATCTAGCCCGACGCTCTGCCAGGCTTAACTCCACCATGGAAGGGAAGCTCTGGGCACTGGCTTTGCTTTTAACTCTGCTGGAGCCCCAACTGCACATTTTTTAGGACTGAATTAAGGGACATGGGACTTTGCAACCCGAGGGATATAATTTCATGTGAATAAAAACAATTCACTCCCCCATGCCAGTCTTAGAATATTCATTTTCTGAAGATATTGTAAGAACCCCAATCCAACTAGTGATGGAGAAATCCTTTTCTCCAGCAACACTCTGAAACAGAGTTTTTAATTTTGATAAAGTACAATATATCTATTTTTGTCTTGGTTCATTGTGAGTTAATTGTTGCATATGATGTGAGGTAAAGGTCCAACGTCATCATTTCATATATGGTTGTATAGTTGTCCCAGCACCATTTTTTGAAAAGACTATTCTTTTTCTACTGAATGGCCTTGGCATCATTATAAGAAATATCAGTTGACCATAAACACATGGTTTTATTGCTAGACTGAAAGAGAAATGAAATCATTTAGCTATTGGTCCCTATAGTTTGAAATCAATATAGTTTGGGAAGTTCCTTGTACAGTTATTCCATAACAATGGAGCTTTTCATTTCTGAGACATGGGTACTTATTATGTGCAAATCATTTTATTTAATCCTCAAAGTCCCTAAAAGATGGGTTTTATGTGATTACTACTGCTTAAAGACAGAGAAGGTGATGAGTCATTGCAAACACGTTGAAGTCCTACCACCTGGGTTGAATCCCGAGTTTACCATCATCACCTTTGTAGCCATCGTGTTCAAGGCACTGAACATCTCTGGGTTTCAGTTTCCTCATTTGTAAAACAGCATCTACCTCATTGGATTGATGTGTGGATTAAATAATTTAATATACATAAAACACTTAAATTAGTGCCTAACTCAAAGAACTAGATAAATGTTATAATTATTTCGAGAATAGGAAGACTTGGATACATAAAATTGGACATTTGTTCCAGGTAATTAGACATTTATGTACTTGATAAAGCAAACGACTTCTGTGCTTATGCTCCCGATTACTCTGCATTCTGCCTCCCAAGATGTTTATTTAGATTATTATTTTTTATTGTTTTACAGGTGACTGGTGATGCCTGCTTTGAAAATTTCCCAGAAAATAAAAAGCATTTCTGTTTAAATGGCATAGAATTTTGGAAAAGAGATCTTCATTTATCTCTGAGTTAGACTGGTCTCCATGTGCAGAGCTGGTTGCATTCTCAGACGACACATGGGAAGACTCTAGGCTTTCATCTCTGGTTGACCTTCAGGCTCCACACAAGCAAAAAGTGAAGGTAAAGTAGAATTGTAAGTAGCTTGGGTAAGTGTTGAAGGAGTGCCTTCACACAGAACCAATCTACAAAGATTAGAAGAGGCTTTTTTTTGGGGTGGGGAGAGGGGAGACAAGAGTTTAAGAAAATCATTGTCAAAACATTTGTTGACTACTAAGCTAATGGAACAGAGACTTCAGTGATCACACACAACAGAGAATAAAGACACAGATACTTTGGTAAATCAATAAACCAAATGAACTAGTTCTGGTATAAGAAAAGGGTGTCTCTCCTAAATATTTTATTTTATTTTCAACAAAGGTTTACATTAAAATCTTTTTCGGCAGGTGTTAGAGAGTAGAGAACCAAATTTCTATTCACTTGTAGAAACTACAAAGAATCATATAGTATGCATTTCTATGGTTAGTTTTCTCTTCACCAGCTTACTTGGAACTCAGTTCTGGGAATTTTAGCTTGGTAACTAAAGGCTTAATACTATACAGTGGGGCCTTGACTTATGAGTTTAATTCATTCCATGATGGAGCTCGTAACTCAAATTACTCGTATGTCAAATCAAAAAGTAAACAAGTGAGACACGTGATGCTGGGCTGATGTTGTGGTGTTCACTGTGACGTTCGCTGCACCAACTAGTGGTGGGGTATCTGAAGCTGGCTCATAACCTGACTTTTAGCTCGTAACTCAAAGCAAAAAATCGGCCGAGAGACGGCTCATATCTCAAAAAACTTGTTAGTCGGGACACTCGTAAGTCAAGGCCCCACTGTATACCCTTCTTTGAAAATCACAAGTTACATTAGTATTATCCAGAGTGTGCTTGTATAACAAATAATGTCACTATTGCTAAAGCCAGTTTTTATCATATTAATTAATTAATTTATAGCCTTTTAATTGGTTTTATTACTCAAAAAAACTTCAAATTTATTTAGCTTTCTGACTCTGTGTTTATCCCTTCAACACTTTCACAATGGTTTTCTGCTCCTCAGTAAGGAATGCTTGTTTGATCCTGTCCTAGACACATTTAGCTCACATGGGTCCCCCCCAGGCCCTGCTGACATGTTTTTCACTTTAGACAACCTCATTATAACTTTAAGTCTCACAGCATGAACTCCACAAAGTCGGCCTGGGCACAGGCTGCACGCAGATTTGGGTGCTTTCCCAGCCTTCTTGGTATACTAATAAAGGTAAACAATTCTATTACCAGGGATTCAGGACAGCCTGGTTTTGTAGAGACTATTGTAGGACAGCTTCCTCCAATGGCATGTTCAATGCTGGACCATTCCGAATGCTTGTAGCCATCGTCCTGGAAGAGGCTCTCATATTTGTTTTGTTACTGCAACATATTTTACAGAACAATGCTGTGCATTCAGCCTTAATACTTTTTTCATTCTCTTTTATTTTATACTAGTGGCCCAATGCACAAATTCATGCACATTGAAAGGAAATTAATTAGAAGAAATATTTTAATTTCACTATTTTCCCTTTCTCTATAATAGAAGTGTCAACCAAATTCATGATCGATAATGACAGATCAAAATACACCCATGCAATTGGCACCAGCGAGAGCTTTATATGTATTGTACATGTGCGAGTCAACTTAGCCTTTTATATATATAGAACAAACTTGCTTAATTAGACCTGCTTTCTAATTTAGCTAAACTTTTTCTAGCCCAGTGAAGCACCCCAACTTCTCTTTCAGGTAATTGTCAGCAACACAGCAGTAAATATCAACATGAAGCAGATTATTATTGTAGATCATGCAGGGAGAACAAAGAGTAAAATATTTAACTGCAGCAGCTGTGTGACTATATTCTGCACAGTGAGAAAACCTGAAGTCATTTTCAAGGTCTACCATTTCTTATTTCTTTTTAGTTGGGTCAAGTTTCTAAATTTTCTAAATCTCTGTTTTCCAGCTAATAAAAAGATAATAGGATTCTACCAAGTCTCCTATCTACCTACTCTAGGACTTCTATGAGGATCAAATGAGATGAGGCATGGAAAAATGCTTCACAGACATTTGGTTAAAGTATAAAATGTTTGTACCTAGCTATAAAGCAAGTCGTGTTCCTGGGCTGAAGAAACTGCAAGGAGGCTAGTTGTCGCTTGGGAGAGGAAGCTGGGCATTGCTATGTGTCGACATTACCCGGGACCGATAGCCACCATTTCTGGGCTGGGCTGGGCTGTGGGCCGCATTTTGCAGTATGGGTTCTAGGCAGTGTCAGCTGAAATTTGGTGGACTGCAGCTCCGAGTTGGTGGTGGGGCTCATGTCCCACTTGGGAGAAGCCGAGTATTGCTTTGTTGGCACCAGGTCCAAGGTGCCATTTATTGTTAAGTGGTCTTTCGCTAGGGAGAGAAGCTAGGCATTGCTGCATGACATCATTACTTGGGCCCATAGCCACCATTTCTGGTCTGAGCTGGGCTGTGGGCTGCATTTTGCACCATGGGGTCTCGACAGCATTGGTTGAGATTTGATGGGCTGTTGCTCCAGGGTGGTGGTAGGGCCTATGTCCCACTTGGGGGAAGCCGAGTGTTGCTTTGTGGGTGCCAGGTCTATGGTGCCGTTTTTCTGTAAATGGGGACAACCAGCTATCACAAAGTAAATTTTAGGAAATTCACCTTTGATTGATGGTTTTGATTTCATGTGGAAAGTTATTTTGGAGTTTAGTTTGAATACTTTTTTTTTTACTGAATTTTTATTATTTTAAGATAGTTTAAGACTGAAGTCCTACAAAATGCTTTCCACAGTTACAATCTATCTTTGACTGGGTATCCTACATGAAGCTACAAATTTAAGGAAGAAAAAAAATCCATTTGTCTCAAGAAAAAATATAATAGACAGGCAATCCTTGGCTAATGTGATTTATGGTAACTGATGGCTTGGGTTGTGACTCTTCCTTTCATAAATCAGAAAATAAAACCTGTGACATGGTGATTGGCACTAATTAAAAAACTCAACTTTAAAACAAATCAGATCTTAATTTTGGCTTTTCTGGACCAGGCTTATATAAATGCCATATTTTCTAGTTTTTAAAAATATCTGTGTTATGCAGAGGTCAAAACCACTGACTGACTCACTGTTCAGAATGGGTCAGATGAAAACATTCAAAAGCACTGAACATTTGGAAGTCAACTCATATGTGACATTTCCATAATTAAATCTTTCACTCATGTTTATGGATATTCCATTTATCCATTCATTTGTTCAGTTCAAATTTGTTGCACTCCTAGTACATGTCAGGCACTGTGCTAAACCCAGAAGTAGCATGCTTGCCACCGTCACTCTGATCATCCTTACCCCAGAGCTCTGATGTCTCTTTTATTTTTTAGAGAGAGAGGAAAGGAGAGGGAGAGAGAGAGAGAGAGAGAGAGAGAGAGAGAGAGAGAGAGAAAGAAATGTCAATGTGAGAGAGAAACACCATGATTTGCCTCCTGCACACACCCTGACCAGAGATTGAACCCACAGCTTGGGTACATTCCCAGACTTGGAATAGATCCAGTAACCTTTCTGTGCATGGAATAACACTCAACCAACTGAGCCACACCGGCCAGAGCTCTCTTTTCTTCATGTAGTCATTTTTGAACCAACATGAATAACTCATGAAAGTTTTGCTTCAAATAACAAGTAACCAAAAGACAAACTGTCTTATTTGCATATGTCCTAAAAGGTTCTGTATTATTTCTTCTCATTAAATAAAGAGGGTGAAAACCAAACAAACAATGGAGGGAGGGATGAGTCTCTGTAAAGCAGGTTACTTCTCTATCCTGCTGTAGATACAAAATATTTTGCTCTATTGCTATCTTATTATTACTTTACCAGAGGCCTGGTGCATGAAGTTTGTGCACAGGTAGGGTCCCTAGGCCTGGCTGGTGATCAGGGCTGATTGGGGCCTTCCGGCTGCCGGCTAGGGCCTTCCTTCCCGCTGCCAGCTGGAGCCACCCTTCCCCTGCTGCTGGCTGCTGGCCGGGGCCTTCCTTCATTCCTCACCACTCGCTGGTGGTCAGGACACATCATAGCGAGTGAGTGAACTCACAAAATTACACTTTGGTGAGTAACCTAAGGTTTTCTTTGTTGACATGATCCTTTCAAATTCTTTTTATATATTTTTCAAACTAAAGTACATAAATATTATTAATTTTTCATATATATTTGCATCCAATTGTCTTTTCCAAATTATAAGTAGAATAAATGCCATAGAGAATTTGTGACAAAGATTAATTGTTTTTCATTTAAAGGACATTGCTCCCTTATTTCATAACCATGGTATGCATTAATATAGGTGAGCTTTTTCTATTTACTAGTTTTTGCTCAGCCATTTTTAAATACTTCAAATTATTCACTCACCTTATCAAGCACACATTCATTGCACTTAAATTTCTGCTTATGTGTTTTGAAATAGTAAAATAGGAGAATAAAAGAATATACTAGTTAAACCCAACACATAAGGAACTAATCCAGAAAGATTCTACCTGTTATTATGAAATGTCTTATGTTATTAAGGTAAGAATTCTCAGCCTTATCCTCACTGAGTTGTAATCCTTCTTTGATAGAAATGTAAGTCCCTGAAGGGAGGATAAGCAAGTAATAAACATATTGTTTCTTAATTGTCACAAATTCAAACCTATGAAAAAGCCAAAGTGCTAAAATATATTTCAGAAAATCATATAATACGAGCAAATGCTGAGGGAAACTTGAATTTTCAAAATAGGTGGGAGGTTTTAATGTTAGTTATTAATAGTGCTGTGTATATATAGGCCGACCTTATTTGGAAGACAATAATCAACTTTTGAATGTAAAATGTAACCCTCCTGAAGACATACTACATGGTAAGGAGGAGGAAGACATGTGGACCTCATTCTGTGTTTTCATGGTATTGCTGGTCTGTCCATGGCTCCATTCCTGTCTCTGTGTAGCCCAGGCTGGGGCTTTTGGGCCTTTGACCTCTTCTATTTGCCTTTTCCATTCTGACTCCCCTAGTGAAATGTAGACATGCATATGTCATTCTGTCAGTGTTATTTTAGTGCTACACTAAACTGACTAACATAAGTACCCAAACTGATTGACATTGGGTGGCTAATGCTCTGTATCTTGTGGTCAGTGCATAGGAGTCTACAGTCAAGGTGGGCAAGGTCAGTAAAACCTTTCCCTGGGAGAATACAGACAAGTGATAACAAAACAAAACAAAGACCAACAAGTCATAAAGACTATCCCTGACAAAAATAACATTTTCATCTTCAGAAAGGTTAATTTGTTAATATCAAACCAACGATGAATCTAATTGCTGCAATTTTAGGCAACCCTTGGAGTCAAATGTAGAATATTTATCAGAAGGAGCAGTTTGCAGTGCTAGGCATGTTTACATGATTTTGGTAACTGTTTATTCACTTTCTTGCTAAGACTACAAGTTTCACTTCAAAAGTTCTGTTCTTTCAATAACTTTCTAGAAAAGAGCTTTATAGTCTACTGTTGAAGAAAATAAAAAACTCCACACTCAACCCATTTGTTACCTGGATACTTTTTAACTGCTTCATTATAAATGAGACCAGGATAAAAAAAGAACTTGACTCTTCTGGGCAAGCTACATGCCTTATGGATGCTTGGCCCTGGGTCACAGTGTCTCTCTGTCATTTCTACTAGGAAGATGGCACAGAAGGTCTGGGGAAATGGGGCTCCAGGCTGTGGCTTGTGATCCATGCTCTCAGCAGCAAGATGAAAAGAAAATAATGGGATTAACCCCCAACCTCTCCATCTATCTCAGACATAAACTGGCAGTCCTGAGACATCCTTGGCCACCATCCAGCATGACAGATGCGCCTCCCAGAGCTGTGGATTGATGCTGGCAGTGAAATTCCCAACAAGATATTTTTCTGCCATATGTCCTGGGAGTGCCCACGGCATCAGGCTTCCAATGACAATGTAATTTGATGGTTTAAAAGTATCTTAAGCGTATTTCCTTCCAGCATCTTCAGACTGGGAGACAAGTACTGCATGAAATCTGCTTCTGGATACTGGCCATGTGCTTACTTCAACTATAAATTGCCTACTTCTGCCCCATGGACTCTAACCTATGGGGAGTCTGGTATTACTGAGCTATTTAATTTATTTCCACTCTATGGCTGAGAGTAGGAATTGAATTGTGGAAAAATCGTGACAGTGATGGGGAGAGAGAAGACTCCTTTTGGAAGTTTGATCTGCCTCTGTTCAACCTTAGGGCAGCTGTTGTTGTTCTAGCTGTTTCCTAGTTGATGGCATTTAAGTTGTCTCCAACCTTTTTATTTTTAATTTACATATAGTAGCCTGTTCATTTCTATGTTACCTAATCTCAGTTAAAGCGTAGACATTTCTTACCTGTGAGAGCAAATAGGAGGAGCTCCACAGTTCTTATCCTCTTTATCATCTCATGGTATTACCATTTCTTCTTCAAAGATATCCTGCCTTCATCATCTTGTTTAATCTCACTGATGATACTGATGTTTTTCAGCCTTTAGAAAACACATTCACATCTCCTAAGCAGCCAAGAAATGCTCATGTGTTGGCTTTGAAAAGGAGAGCAGTTGCAGACATCGTGCATTACAGGGAGATGAGGTGGGATGGTTAAGAAACAACCATATTGGTATCAGGGATCCACGTTTATCACCTGAAGTATGTAAGAGGCATCTTCATAGAGGAGTCTGCATATTTTCACCTCCTATGTGTCTAGTCAGACCTATATATACTAGTATATTTGCTACAGACAGAGAATATCTGCTGTTGCATTTTTCTATATTTGAGGTCACTCACGCATTTTGGCTCATCTCAGTGATAAACACACTGGGCTATCACTGTGCTCCATAGCTTACATTTGTATTGGCCCTAATAATAGTAATCTATAGGTCAGAAATCTATGCAGTATGTTCTCAAAAATAAAATGGAATAACATTAGATAAAATTAGTAGGTGAGTCTTTATATTTTAGACTACTTAGTCCTAAACTACAACACCCTGGATTGACTTGGCTGGGAGACTGATTTGTGTTCGTCCTCATAAAACATCAGAGTGGGAGGAACACTATACTAGTAGATCATTTGCTTTCTCAGTACTTGCTGACTGGTAGAATCAGGCAGGGGTTGTTCCCCGTGAAGAACTTCATCTAATCTAACAATTCTATGTAATAAGAGAACAAATTACTGAGGTTTTCACACTAGTTAATGGCAGAACCAAGCTGCCTGTCTTCGAGTCAGTGCCTCCTTGTCTCCGGTTTATTTATGCTTTGGCATCAGTAAGCCAGACAACTTTTGTGACAGCTATAGGCTAGGCTGATATTGTCATTGAAATGAATAATTTATTAAGTCTTACCTGTGAGAGCAAATAGGAGGAGCTCCACAGTTCTTATCCTCTTTATCATCTCATGGTATTACCATTTCTTCTTCAAAGATATCCTGCCTTCATCATCTTGTTTAATCTCACTGATGATACTGATGTTTTTCAGCCTTTAGAAAACACATTCACATCTCCTAAGCAGCCAAGAAATGCTCATGTGTTGGCTTTGAAAAGGAGAGCAGTTGCAGACATCGTGCATTACAGGGAGATGAGGTGGGATGGTTAAGAAACAACCATATTGGTATCAGGGATCCACGTTTATCACCTGAAGTATGTAAGAGGCATCTTCATAGAGGAGTCTGCATATTTTCACCATATTTTCACCTCCTATGGGTCTAGTCAGACCTATATATACTAGTATATTTGCTACAGACAGAGAATATCTGCTGTTGCATTTTCCTATATTTGAGGTCACTCACGCATTTTGGCTCATCTCAGTGATAAACACACTGGGCTATCACTGTGCTCCATAGCTTACATTTGTATTGGCCCTAATAATAGTAATCTATAGGTCAGAAATCTATGCAGTATGTTCTCAAAAATAAAATGGAATAACATTAGATAAAATTAGTAGGTGAGTCTTTATATTTTAGACTACTTAGTCCTAACTACAACACCCCGGATTGACTTGGCTGGACTGAATTATGTTCGTCCTCATAAAACATCAGAGTGGGAGGAACACTATACTAGTAGATCATTTGCTTTCTCAGTACTTGCTGACTAGGTGAGTCTTTATATTTTAGACTACTTAGTCCTAAACTACAACACCCTGGATTGACTTGGCTGGGAGACTGATTTGTGTTCATCCTCATAAAACATCAGAGTGGGAGGAACACTATACAAGTAGATCATTTGCTTTCTCAGTATTTGCTGACTGGTAGAATCAGGCAGGGGTTGTTCCCCGTGAAGAACTTCATCTAATCTAACAATTCTATGTAATAGGAGAACAAATTACTGAGGTTTTCACACTGGTTAATGGCAGAACCAAGCTACCTGTCTTCGAGTCAGTGCCTCATTGTCTCCAGTTTATTTATGCTTTGGCATCAGTAAGCCAGACAACTTTTGTGACAGCTATAGGCTAGGCTGATATTGTCATTGAAATGAATAATTTATTAAGTACTTTCTTGTTACATTGGCCATTTTAGACACAGGTTCAAACTGCCCAAGTCTCTGATTGATTTCCTGCAAGGCAAGGTCACAGAGCAATGTGGGGAAGTAGCTCTCCAGGAATAACCCCTTCATTACCCAGCTTTCATGAGCAATTTTTCAGCTGTTATGCAGCATTTTAATAACGATATGAAAAGTCAGGTACTAATCGCAGTTTTAATGAAAGGGCCAAGGTATGCTCTATCAATTACCATTTGACTGAACTATGTGGTCTGTATTTTAGAAGGAAACCACGGAGGGCAGAGGGATGAAATGGATTTGTCTTGCTAAAAGTGAAACCCGTGGTAGTACAGAATTGAAAATCCAATCATGCTGCTTTCTGGTGAATGAAACATACAGATTGAAAACTGGGGATGGATTTAGCCAGAGCACCTGAATCACACAGAATTATAGGTTTGGTTCACAAATTGCCATGCAGGATTACATTTACATAATGACAAGTGATGGGCTGTGATGAAGACCAGAAAGCATTTACTATTTTTGCATCTTGATGAGCATAGTGTACTTGGGTACGTTCTGATACTGGTTGGAAATCACTTAGACTCTACCCTAATTACTCTCTATATGAAGCCAGAATTTGGGTTTTCTAGCTCTAATTCTAGACTTGACGTGTGTTTTCGTGATGCTATATCACATTTTTGGGGGGATTAATCACCTGACATATTTGATAGTTAGTATTGTTTCCCATCTCTCTTTGGGAAAAAGCCTCTAACCTTTTGCTGATTGACATTGTAAAGTCTTTGCAATATCTAAGCTTCTATTTTGTGTTATTGTTTCCCCTCAGGATGCCTGGGACAGGTTTCCTTTTAACTAGTCCTTGTTCCAGCTACAGGAGTCTTTGCCACCGCATTGTCTACAAGCTAACTTGTGAAACATTGCCCTAGGGTGAGTGTGTAAGAGTGGTGTGTGCAGAGGTGTGGATTCTATCCACCGACACTGAGACATTGGTGTGGACTTAGGAACCTCTGGCTGCAGCCATGCCGCAGGAGCTGGCATTTGCCAATGGGAAATCTGGGCCTGTTGTCCTTGAGGCAACTTCTGCTGGTTTCCTCAACCTTTCTAGTTATGTTTTTTTTCAAATCAGGAGATTTCAGAAATTCTCTCCACGTTATCAGCATCATTTTCAGTCATGGAAGGGACTAGCTTAAACTCTTTCTCTCCCTTCCCTTCAATAGGTGAAAGCCAATTTAAAATCCCAAAGAAGAGTGTCTTAGCCAAAGAAAACATAAGCAGTAGTATGAATTTCTGCTTCCATGGTCACATAAAAAGTGGTAATTCTTGCCCAGTTGGTGTGGCTCAGTGGTTGAGCATCCACCCATGAACCTCCTGCATTCCCCATACTGGGGATGGAGCCTGAAACCCAGTTATGTGCCTCGACTGGTTGGTTTCAGGCTCCACCCCCAGTACGGGGAATGCAGGAGGCAGCCAATTAATGATTCTCTTTCATCATTGATGTTTCTATCTCTCTCTCCCTTCCTCTCTCTGAAAGCAATATATATATTTAAAAAGTGGTAATTCTCTGGCCTTGCCCACTTGCTCTATTCACATTGCCAGAATCAGCTGACCTCAAGTTTCTTCCAAGAGAATGTCCAAGGCTGGGACATCACAGTGGGTAATTTCCATGCACACTGAGAACCAGTGTTCCCGAATCTGTTTTTTTTTTTCTCTTTCTCACCCTGTGGGGAGATTCCCTATAATTGTATCATTAAAAAAAATGGATGCTGCATATCTGATGTTACCACCTGCTCCTGTTCAGACCGACCAATGTCACTTCTGCTGCTGAGGTTTCTCTTTCAGTCCAAAGAACATAATAATAAAGGTCAAGGACACTGTACAGAAATGTGCCTATTGGCCAGTATAAAGAGCACTATGGGAGATATCAACACTATCACCATGGCCCAGCCACACTAATATTATTATGATTGTCACTGTTATCATCAGAATTGCAATAGATAGATATCGCAGGTTCTCAGGTGTTAACTGAATTTATTGAAATATACTCCTTTAATTTATTCATTTCTTATGGACCTCTTTGAAACATGGCAAATATTTCCCAGTTTTCTTAGGGTCAAAATCATTCGGGTAGGGACCTTGTCAGTGTTTCTCCTCAGTGGTTCTCCAGAGAGCCTGACCTACGGTAAACACACAATGCATGTTTTCTGAGTTTATGAATTATATCATCTTGCAGTAGGACTCTGGCACATATCTGGGGGATTTGTTACACTCTGCTAGACACAAACCTGTATTTAAAACAGCACTTCCTCCAGAATTTGACCTATTGTTTCTGTGTCAAACTTCAACATGAGTTTTTCTGAAAATAATAGACACACTGACAGCCTACCCCTGAAGTTCTGCAGACATAGCCAGATCTTAATGTGGAAGGAGCTCAGGCTTATCTGTAACCAATAACACATTATTGGTGTATATGTCTGCTTCCCTCACAAAATCCCAATCTTTTTTTTTTTAGGTTTGAAATTTTCTCTTACTCCTATGCTTCCTAGGGCTTGGGACACATAAAATGGATAAATTAATAAAGTGTGTGTGTGTGTGTGTGTGTGTGTGCACATGCGCGTGCTCATGCACAGTCTCTTCCTCAGGATAGGTGATGTTTTTGAAGCTTTATTTACTTAATGTTGATTAAAGTGGGAAAATAGGCCATAATAATTGAAAATCTTCCAGGTGGTTCTGTCTCAATAACCACCTACTGGAACCCGGATTCTTTTGTCTGCCAGAGTCGAAGAATGAATCCAGGAACAGCAGGTGGTATAGCAAATGTGGAAATTTACTAAAGAATAAGTACAGACCCTCACATGGGAAGGGGAAAGAGTCCCACAGGACAGATTCCTATGTAAGGAGGGGGAAAGGGTCCCACTGACTTCCTGTTTTCATGGTTTACAAAGGCTGCAGTTCCTGTGACCTGATATCCCCTCTGATTGGTCAATATTCCCTTTCAAATTGGTTATTATAGTGACTCCTGAGGCCCTCCTCCCTCATTGTCCTCCTATTCCTTCTGGGCTTTCTTCTTTCTTCTTTATTTTGTAAATATAGACCTTTTGGCTACTTCCAGCTCCCCTGTCTTATGGAAGTGTAACTGCACTTGGCTCCCTTGTGTTATGGAGATATACCTGTTGCTCCTTCCTTGTCTTATGTAAATGCAACTGTTGCTGCTCCCTTGTCTTATGGAAATGTAACTGCACCTGGCTTTCTTGTTGTTATGGAAATGTACCTTCTCCCAGTCTGTAGCCCTGTGTTTTTTTTCCCCATGGACCCCAATTCTAAAAATTCCCTAAACCTGCCTATATTCCCCTAAAATTCCTGTTTCAATTCCAAAAGCAAATCCCACCTTTGTACGAGTATATATTTCCATGAGTTGCTACCCTACTTAGGTAAATGTGAAAAAGCTCTATTGTAGGTTTTCCAGATAACATGACTTTAAGATTATGACAGGGATTATGTGTCATGGACCTCAGCCTCACTCAACTCATGGAAAAACCTGGAATGGAAATGACACTGACCTTTAGATTCAAGTAAGATCTTTGGCCTTGTTAGTTTTTATTCTTTCTTTACTTTTCCATTTTTAGCTTTCTCTTCTTCCTCACAAACAACAGTCTACAACTGCAGAACCGAACACTTAATATGTGCAAAGCCTAATGTTAATTTTTTTCTAAAAGAAATGGGTGAGCCCTTAATATCAAATATTTTATAATAGATATATATGTATATACATGTGAAAGGAGTTTTTAGGGGAAAATAGGCAGGTTTAAGGAGTTCTAGAAATAAAGCAGGCCCATGGGGGAGAACTGTAGGGCTGCAAAGCTAAGGGGCTAGGAGCTGCCAAAAAGGCATACATTCACAGAATAAAGAGAGAGGAAGACACTCATTCACAGAATAAAGGGAGAGGAAGACACTCATTCTGAGAATAATGGGGAAAGCCAGAGGGAGTAGAAAAACAAAAGAGGAGAAAAGAAGAGGGACCCCAAGTGGGGACCAATCAGAGGGGATATCAGGACACAAAGAACTGCAGCCTTTATAAACCTTAGGAAAGAGGGACTTAGTGGGTCTCTCTCTTCTTCCCCACTTGGGAGTCTGTGCTTTTTTCCCAATAAATTTCCACCTTTTCCTATACCACCTTTTTTGTCCATGGCTTCATTCTTCAAATCCACCTGGACAAGGACCTGGAAATAACCTTTGCATTCTGCCCAGAGAAAAACAACGCATTTCAGTTTAATTTTTGCATTTCACGTGTGTGAATGTGTGTGTGTGTGTAGATGTGTGTGTGTGTGTGTGTGTGTGTGTGTGTGTGTGTGTGTGTTGCTGTCGACACAGAATGGAGAAGAAAGGGCACCCATTGCTGTAGATATTCTCAATGCTCTCCCAGTCTCCTATTTCATCCCTATCTAGGCTCTTTTCTTTTTTTTTTTCCCAGAACATTTCTTAAAATGCATTTCTTACTTGGTCTCTTCCTTGATCAATGAGTTTCAGGATAGGGTTCTTAGCACAAGCTGGTCTTGTGTCCATTCTCTCTTAATCCCTGTCTTCAAATGTGGCTTTAGCCATTCAGTTATAATCACGAACTCCCCCTTAGGGCTTTAATAGTTGAGGATTTGCATGTGCTGTTTCCCTGCCTGAAACTTTGCTCATTCTCCTCCACCAAAACACTGGTTGGCTGCTCCTTTCCAGTTTTCCTATGGCACAACATATTTATCTTGCTATCGATCATTAAGGACTCGTATAGGTTGAACCATATAAAATTGATGATTTTTGACAATTTTTACTTAAAAACAGCAAAAATATGACTACTTCATATTTAAACTAAGTATTATTATTATTCATATATTGCTGCTTTAGTTTTAAAGACTAGCCACCATTGACTGAGCTCCTGCTACAAATATGTAAGGGTTCAAGTACAGTAGTCTCCACCATAACATACAATTACAAGGGCTGAGAACTTCACATTTGCATTTGAAGTGCCTTTATCAAGCTTATTTTGGTTTGACTTATCTTCAATTACTCTTTAATTGGCTAGGGTAACCTATTTCACTTCAATCTAAACCCCTGAGGCTGGGGGGAGGGGAAGAGTGAAAACTAGGCATATAAAAGTAGAAAAGTAGTGAATATAGTATCCGTGTGGGGAAAAGGATCTTCAAATTTTCTCCACACCCACTCCGTCCACTCATCAGTGGGCAGATCCAAGATAAAGAGGCTGTGAGCCTAGAAACCTGGGCTGGGAATGCAAATATGTGTAAACCATGGCCAGTTAGGAAAGTCTGAGTCCTTGGCTGCAACTACCTTTAGAAACTGTAATTCATCAACTTTGCACCAGATCTGGTGTGGGAAGACCAGCTTTCCTCCATGAGGCCTGACAGTAGGGCCTTTGTTGCCTATGATTGAGCCTCAAAAATCAAATGTAGGTTTTAACCTAGAATGTTACTTCTCACTCTCCAATGGGTTCATTCAGGCACTCTTTTGGGCAACATACCTAGGTTAGCTTCAGGAGAACCTAAGGGACATTTTGCAGCCTTCTTCTCTTATGCTGCCACTAGAGCAGGTAATCAGCAATAGTCTTTCATATTTAGCCTCCTTCAGTCATGGGATCTCAAAGTCTACTATGGTCCAATTGAAGTCTTCACCTTGATTTTGATTCTAGAAGGGAGCACCCATTCCCATTCCTTGTAGGAGGGCATATTATGCCAACTACTGCCAATTTTTCTAAAGAAATTCATGCTCCAAGATACATCAACTTCAACAATTCTAGAATGATAAGATGAGTATAGATCTAAGGGTTATCAAAACAAACAAACAAATAAACAAACAGCTTTTGGTTATCCTGCATAGTATGTTAACCCCCTGTTATGAGGATATTTGCCACATTAGTTTATGCTCATCCTTTTGGGAAATTGGCCAACACAAAGATAAAGTGTAAGCAACCAATTATACCTAGAGCACTGCTGAGAAGGAAATAATGTTACTATTCAATTCTGATGTTATAGCTAAGAAAAATAAAGTCCAAAGAAGTGAAATAATGTTTTAACCAACATTATGCATTTTTAGTCATCCCGATGCTAGTTTTACTAACAGTATGATTTGGAAGGTGACATAGGTGGACTCTGAGCCTCATTATCCTCATTTTAAGCCAATATTTTGTTAAGATTACATAAAATAATGTAACTACCGTGGCTAACAGAGGGATGATCCATTGTGAACCCTGAAAGTATAAGCACCATTCTTTCTTACCACTTTTCTCCATGTTCCCTCTTTAAATCCACATATATTTCTAAAAAAATCCTAGTCTATTTTAAAAATAAAATATGAATTCAATTATTCTTTTCATTTAATATTAGTGTAAATTTTGAGACCTATTGTTCTTATGTAGGTCCTAAGGAAGGAAGACAATACTTGGAGGGAGAATTGTTGTATCTGAATGTGAAGAGAGGAGAAAAGAGCATATAACAAATCTTGTGAAGATGAAGTGGAATTTTTGGACTGGAACACGAGGTATTTCCTTGGGCAGATTATTTCCTGGGCTCTTTGTCCATGGGAATCGAAAAATGAATCCACGGACAGAAGGTGGTATAGCAAAGGTGGAAATTTATTGAAGAACAAGTACAGACTCCCACGTGGGGAAAGGAAAAGAATCTCACAGCACAGACTCCCACGTGGGAAGGGGGAAGAGTCCCACTGAGTTCCTGTTCCCTATGGCTTATAAAGGCTACAGATCTTTGTGCCTTGATATCCCCTCTGATTGGTCACTATTCCCTTGGACTGGTTACTATAGTAACTCCTGAGCTCAAAGGTTGAACTTCACATGGGACATGTGAGGTTCTCCCCCCTCCTTCCTTATTATTTAAATTTCCCTTTGGGCTTGTTTCTGCTCTTTCTGGATGAAGGGCTTCCTTCCCTATATTTTGTAAATATAGACCTTTTGCTGTTCCCAGCTCCCTCATTCTATGGAAATGTACCTGTTGCAGCTTTTCAGCTTCCCTATTCTATGGAAATATACCTTCTGC
>NW_005370809.1:21296-36109 GCF_000412655.1 Myotis brandtii | reverse complement strand
CTTTTCAGCTTCCCTATTCTATGGAAATATACCTTCTGCTGCTCTGCAGCCCTGTGTTTCTTCCATGGACCCTTAATTTCTAAAATTTCCTAAACTTGTTTTTTACACCCCCAAAAATTCCTGTTTCAAAGGTTTGAATCTAAAAGGGAAAATGAATGTCTGGGATGGAGACACCAGTAGCAGTAGGAAAAGGTCTTACCATAGCACTGAAAACTCTAAGCTGTGGAGAGATCAATGGTCTCAGGCAACTAAGGATTAATCTATGAAGAGGAATTGTTTTGCAAATAAATGAATCAGAATAACAGAATAACATCAACTTGATCAGTTAGAGCTCTAAAACAGATGGAGATCAAAATATAGAAAATGTGAGACAAGACAGCTGAGGAATGATAGTGTCTGGTCTGGAAGATGTCAAACATATTATCTATTGGTCTTACCACTTTTCTCCATGTTCCCTCTTTAAATCCACATATATTTCTAAAAAAATCCTAGTCTATTTTAAAAATAAAATATGAATTCAATTATTCTTTTCATTTAATATTAGTGTAAATTTTGAGACCTATTGTTCTTATGTAGGTCCTAAGGAAGGAAGACAATACTTGGAGGGAGAATTGTTGTATCTGAATGTGAAGAGAGGAGAAAAGAGCATATAACAAATCTTGTGAAGATGAAGTGGAATTTTTGGACTGGAACACGAGGTATTTCCTTGGGCAGATTATTTCCTGGGCTCTTTGTCCATGGGAATCAGTAGGTGACTATACACAAATGCCATAGCTCAGTAAGTGGAAGCAAACTAAAGTTCTTGTTTTTATTTCTATAGCTTTATAAAATATATATCAATATACATAAATACAAACAAGGAAATATAGATCATCTGATTAGAAGGAGAAGATTGTTTTTGTTTCTATAATTCTTGCTGGTGACCTGTGCAGAAAGGATTTTGGAAGAATTATGGCCCACTGGGAAATTTCAGGTTTGTAAAATATCTGGGGATCATCTCAGAAGAAAGATGCAGTTCTAGTGTAAATTAATTCTGAGCTGGTATCACTCCTGGCCCTAAGTCTCTCCCCAGGTGTAATTAGGCACATCAGGAATAGAAGGTTATATCTCCCTGAAATGCCAATTTCTCTGTCAAGTCAGGATCAAATACTTACTATTAATCAGTAGCAGTAAACCATACCTGACTGGTCTCTGACACCTGCATAAAATGGCCTGCTAGTTCTGACGAGGCTATCCTAGCTGATATTTCTCATCTTTCTTCTATTCAATGCAGAGATGCTGTTTTCTCAATGGTGCAGTGACCAGTGGACTCAAGTGTTGATTCAAGGATCATTTATTGGTCTAATTCAGTGCCAGTCATGTTTTCTGAATGGAAGTGTTAACAAAAAAAACATTGAAACCTGTAAAGAATTTTTGTGAGTTTATTTGAGCCAAACTGTCGACATATGCCGGGAAGCAGAACCTCAACGAATTGAAATAGTGACCTTCTGCTGCTCTGCAGCCCTGTGTTTCTTCCATGGACCCTTAATTTCTAAAATTTCCTAAACTTGTTTTTTACACCCCCCAAAATTCCTGTTTCAACGGTTTGAATCTAAAAGGGAAAATGAATGTCTGGGATGGAGACACCAGTAGCAGTAGGAAAAGGTCTTACCATAGCACTGAAAACTCTAAGCTGTGGAGAGATCAATGGTCTCAGGCAACTAGATTAATCTATATGAAGAGGAATTGTTTTGCAAATAAATGAATCAGAATAACAGAATAACATCAACTTGATCAGTTAGAGCTCTAAAACAGATGGAGATCAAAATATAGAAAATGTGAGACAAGACAGCTGAGGAATGATAGTGTCTGGTCTGGAAGATGTCAAACATATTATCTATTGGGTAGGTGACTATACACAAATGCCATAGCTCAGTAAGTGGAAGCAAACTAAAGTTCTTGTTTTTATTTCTATAGCTTTATAAAATATATATCAATATACATAAATACAAACAAGGAAATATAGATCATCTGATTAGAAGGAGAAGATTGTTTTTGTTTCTATAATTCTTGCTGATGACCTGTGCAGAAAGGATTTTGGAAGAATTATGGCCCACTGGGAAATTTCAGGTTTGTAAAATATCTGGGGATCATCTCAGAAGAAAGATGCAGTTCTAGTGTAAATTAATTCTGAGCTGGTATCACTCCTGGCCCTAAGTCTCTCCCCAGGTGTAATTAGGCACATCAGGAATAGAAGGTTATATCTCCCTGAAATGCCAATTTCTCTGTCAAGTCAGGATCAAATACTTACTATTAATCAGTAGCAGTAAACCATACCTGACTGGTCTCTGACACCTGCATAAAATGGCCTGCTAGTTCTGACGAGGCTATCCTAGCTGATATTTCTCATCTTTCTTCTATTCAATGCAGAGATGCTGTTTTCTCAATGGTGCAGTGACCAGTGGACTCAAGTGTTGATTCAAGGATCATTTATTGGTCTAATTCAGTGCCAGTCATGTTTTCTGAATGGAAGTGTTAACAAAAAAAACATTGAAACCTGTAAAGAATTTTTGTGAGTTTATTTGAGCCAAACTGTCGACATATGCCGGGAAGCAGAACCTCAACGAATTGAAATAGTGCTCTGGAGAATGGAGGGTTACATCTGTATTTATACATAGCAATCAAAGGAAAGGGACGTAGGTGAGTTACTTGAAATTCATTGGTGATAGATTAAGGAGGTGGGTTAAAGCAAAGTGGAGAAACCTCTGGGATAGGGTAAAAAGTGAAATGATGGACATGTGCTTCTTTTACATAGATGGATACAAGATGGTTTAACATAATTAACAGTTGACAATTAACTTGATAACAATAACAATGAAGGAATGTCCTGGTGTCATTTGTTGTGCCCTGAGGGGTCCAGGGGGGGGGGTAGGGTGGGGAAGGTAGTTACAAGTTACCCAGACATCTCGCAGATATGTTATCTTAGAGGCAAAAAGGCAAATGGGCTCAGTAAAGATCTAAGTTGATCTTTGTCAGGGAAAATATTGGCCTAGGTCCTAGGACATGACTACCCACTATAACCTGTTTGTAGTTAAATATTTAATTTTCAGACCATCTTTTGTAGTTATTTTAGGTCTCTGAGTTTGCAAGACTGCCATGCAGGCCTCCCCTGAGCTTGTCAGGTCAGCATGTGGCCCCTTTCATCCACACATCCCCCTTTTGGTCATAAATCAATCCAAAGGATGCATTGATAACCAACCTTTTGGTTGGATAATGGAGTCCCACGGTCCTAGGAAGGCTCATTCCTAGGATGTCTCAGTGTCAGCATGTCTTGTTGAACAGACGAGGCTATCCTTGCTGATATCTCTCATCTTTCTTCTATTCAATGCAGAGATGCTGTTTTCTCAATGGTGCAGTGACCAGTGGACTCAAGTGTTGATTCAAGGATCATTTATTGGTCTAGTTTGGTGACAGTCATGTTTTCTGAATGGAAGGAATAGAGGGGAGAGAGAAGTTTATATGTGATTTGGAAAGGCTTTGTGTGGACATTGGACAGTCCTGCAGGTAATTTGCTTGTCTTCTAACTGAATTCGACATGCAATGTCCCCATAATAAGTTCAGAGAGGATCTTTAGGACTAGAAGTTCTGCTCTGAGAAGCCAGGCTCAAAAGCTCTAATATGGATACTGAAATAGAAATCTCAGTGGATGATCTCAGCAGAAGAATGAAGGAAACACATAAAAAAATCAGTAAACTAAAAGAGAGAAAAATAGGGAAAAAAACTATATTTGAAAAGCAGAGTAAAAATAGAGTGGGGGAAAAAAACAGTCAGAAAAGAAACTTGTGGGACTGTAACAAAGGAACTAGTATTTGTGTCATTGAAGTCCCCTAAAAGAGAAGGAAAAGGACAAATTTGGGAAAGTACTCAAAGAAATAATGCTTGAAAATTTCCAAAGTTTCACAAGTCATAAATGGACACATTCAAAAAGCTAAGTGAACCTCAAACAGGAGAAACCCATAGAAATTCATGCCAAGACATCTTGCAGTCAAACCTCTGAAAACTGAAAACAAAGAAAAGCAATCTTGATTTAGTGAAAATCACTTCACCTTTTATGGTAAAAGGGTAAAAGCAATTTGAATGACAGTGGATACAAATTAGAAACCATGAAGGCCAAAATAAAGTGGAAAAATATTTTTTAAGTTTTAAACAAAAACTATCTGTTCACCTAGAATCCTATATGCTGCAAAAGTACCTTCGAGGAAGAGGGGGGAAGCAAGATGGTCTCAGATAGAGTTTTCCTAAAGGAATTCGTTGCTAGCAGGTCTACTATGAAAGAATGGCTATATGAAGCTACCTAAAGTGAAAGGAAGCAATAAGGAAGGAATCATGGGACATCATCAAAAGATAAGAAATGTACCCTGGCTGGTGTGGCTCAGTTGGTTGGGCATCATCCCATGCACCAAAAAGTTTCTGGTTGGATTCCAGGTCAGGGCACGCTCAAGCCCTGATAGGAGGTTTTTGCTTTCATTTTGATGTTTCTCTCTCACTATTCCTCTCCCTTCCTTTCTTTAAAAAGCAATAAAAATATTATGCTTAAATTATTATAGATATCTCTAGAGTGGAAACAGTCTATTTGACTGTCAACTTATGAACAAATAAACAAAGTGTGTACACATACAATGGAATACTATCTAACATAATAAAAGAGAAACATGCAAATTGACTGCACCTCCGCTATACCCCAGCCATGCCCACCAGCCAATCAGAGCAACTATATGCAAATTAACTCAACCAAGATGGCAGCCAGCAGCCATGGAGCTGGAGCAAGCAGGAGGCTTGGTTGCCCCTGCAATGGAGGAAGCCAAGCTTCCTGCCTGCCCTGGCCAGCTGTGGCCTCAGCTCAAGGCAACAAAGTTTCAATTGTAGAAGATAAATAAATCCCAGATACCAGCTTCAGACCAGCCTCCACTGGGAGCTTGGGTGGCTGGGGGCCGTGGCCAGCCTGCAAACAGCCATCAGCCCCTCACCCAGGCTGGCCACACCCTCATGGGGTGAGAGTCTCCACTGGGGGGCTTGGCCAGCCTGCAAACAGTCATAAGCTCCTCACCCAGGCTGGCCAGGCACCTCAGCAGGAACCCCTACCCTGAAGGGGCTGTGGCCAGCCTGCAAACAGCCATCAGCCCCTCACCCAGGCTGGCCACACCCTCATGGGGTGAGAGTCTCCACTGGGGGGCTTGGCCAGCCTGCAAACAGTCATAAGCTCCTCACCCAGGCTGGCCAGGCACCTCAGCAGGAACCCCTACCCTGAAGGGGCTGTGGCCAGCCTGCAAACAGCCATCAGCCCCTCACCCAGGTTGGGTGCCTAATTGCTCATCTGCCTGCCTGGCTGGTTGCCCCTAACTGCCCCACCCCTGCCAGCCTGATCTCCCCTAACTGCCCCCCACTGCTGGCCAGGTCGCTCCCAACTGTCCCCCCCGCCCCGTTGGCCTGGTTATCCCTAACTGCTGCCTCCCACCGGCCTAATTGCCCCCAACTGCCCCCCCTGCGGGCCTGGTCATCCTTAACTGTCCCCACACCTGCCTGGTCACCTCTTACTACCCCCTCCACCCTCCTGGTCGCTCCTCATGGCCCCCCCGCTGGCCTGGTCATCCACGCAGTCTGCTGTTCAGTCGTTTGGTCCTCCTTCACTAACCCCCCTGCCGGCCTGGTCGCCCCACACAGCCTGCTTGTTCAGTTGTTTGGTCGTCCCTCACTAACCCCCCTGCTGGCTTGGTAATAGGCAGCCATCTTGTGAGGGTGTGGTGGTCAATTTGCATATTACCTCTTTATTATATAGGATCAGGGACACAAACCCTGAAATTTTTTTTTTACATTAGGTAAACAAGGTTGTGCAACCCAAGACATCTTAAAGTTCTCTCTTCTCTTTTCTTCCTTCTCCTTCTCTGGCTTGGACCTTGTTTAAACCTAGAGCAACTCTTTGGATATACTGAACATATGCTGTATTATGACCCATAAGAGTGAGGCTGGATAGCCTTGGTGCACTGTAGTTGTGTGGGAATCCCTCCAGGTGACAGGGTGCTCCAGGAAGGTCCTGAGATGGGACACATCACAGTGAAAAATGATACTGGCTACACTTTACTAAATAGGATCATCTACTTTCAAATGTTATCAAAGATAGGGTCTGCCCCAGCTTGGCTAACACCATCATCCTATTGTAGTGACAGCTTGACGAGGAAATGATGACCTAGGATATATCGTGAAAAGAACTTTGGCTTGGGAGTGAGGTTCAGGTCTGTCTCCGTTATTGTCTCCCTGAGTGATTGAGGCCTGAACTGGGTTAATATTTGATGTGTATCTTATTCTAACGTATGATGCTAATCTTGAGACCTAAGGCAATGTCTTCAAACTTGGGAAGGTATTTTGGCACCTTTACCTTGTTTATCTGTGAAGTAGGGCTGTATATAATATGATATTCAAGATTAACTACAGATTTTATATTCTGAGACATGATAATGCATTGATATAATATTCCTATGATAATTTTTCATCTCAATAATTTTTTTATGGTTTCTTTTTGTTACCTTATTTTTTTTGACACTATTACAGAATTCCCCTCCCTCCTCCCCCACCTTTGCCCACCTCCACCCAGCTCCTGCTTTCCCTTCCCTTTGGCCATCACCACACTGTTGTCTGTGTGTCATGCATATATGTTCTTTGGCTAATCCCTTCACCTTCTTTCATCTACTTTCCCTCTTCTCCTTTTCCTCTGACAGTTGTTGGTCTGTTCCATGTATCCATGCCACTGTTTTTATTTTGTTCTTCAGTTTATTTTGTTCATTAGATTCCACATATCACTGAGATCATATGGTATTTATCTTTGACTGGCATAGTTCACTTAGCATAATAATCTCCCGGTGCATACATGCTGTCTTGAAAGGTAAGATTTCCTTCTTTTTTGCAGTTGCCTGTCAACAATCTTCTGATCAAATTGGCATGTTCTAAAAGGGGAATTTAAGATAATTATTTTTAAAATGTTATGATATTTTCTTGATTCTAATATGTCTATGACATTAGAAACTACTTCTGTTTTGATAACAGCTTTTCCAGGAAAAAGAATCACACTCAAAAATAAACAAAACATATCCAATTAGCGAAAACATATATTTACACAGTAAATATGATTTTCATTTTTAATATATCCTAGCGTCTAAAATTTTTAGCACTTAAGATTTCTTCACATTCAAGTTCTAAAAATGAATTCACATTTGATTCCTGACTGTTTTGATTTGTGATTGTGACCCATTTCATTCCACACAATTAACCACATAATTCTTGTGTTATGATAAAGATTGAGGTTTTATCTACATTTTTCACTTGAATAAAATAGAAGTGTGTTTTTTAAATTGAAATATGTATCACTGAAAATAGAGGACACTGGGAACTTCTGACAGATTTCTATGCCATTCTCATTGTCTTTCACTATGCGAGAGTCAGCCATGTCAATCTCTCCACTTTGCAAAATTTGATATACCCTGAAAGGTTTGACAACTACAATAGCTATTTGGGGGATCATAATATTAGAATTTTTAATGGTTACCTCTTATCAACCTTTGGAAACAGCTCAAGTTTTGTTTACAATTTCCAGAGATATAAGCAAAAAATGACCCAGGTCAAGCTAGTGTGCATAATAAGCTAAATTAAGCTTTATTGGTATGAATAAACTGGCTTTGTCTGCTCAGGGAATTTTCAAGGCTGGTCTCTGTTTTTTATTTTAACAATATTGAATACTTAATTTTTTGAGTTGTATATTCACAGGATTTGTGCACGTAAATGAAGTGTTGCTCTCCAAATATCCTAGTTGAATCTCCTAAGTTAACTTTGTATGGCTCTTTAAGAAGTCCTCCTCATCAAAGTTTTCCCTGAGAATCACAAACTCTATCATCAAAGTGCCAGAGTATATATGCTACCAATCCCTTCTCAGAGTTCATCTTTGTCTTCGTGATTAGGATGTGTTCAAGCATACTACCGAGACCACCCTAGTGATGCCAATGCTATAAAACAAAAAGAATAGTTTTTAAAACTTTTAGAAGAAAACCTTGCAATATATACTTATTTTCATCATTGCATAATATTTATAACTTTCTAAAGAGGAAAATTATCTTAAAATACATATCAGTACTTCTGCTGTAAAAATGAATGATTACAATAGAATACATGATTCATATAATGAGCAAATATTTTGCAAAAATTATAACAATAATAACAATAACAATAGTAATACTCTGTATGTATCCCATTTTATCCACAAAGCTAAAACCTTATACAATAAACACTATCTAAACAGATAATTCTATAGTAGCCTGTAATTGCAGTAATGGCACGTGTTAGGAAACAATTCTATAAGTGTCTTAATGAGAAATGGCTCCATAGTTTTGGGTGCCTTTTCTTCTAAAGTCCAATGTAGTATTTGGGTGTTGCTTTATAAGGTATTTTGTAAGTTGGTTATTCTTCCAGTGACATAAGTTTGCTTTTGCTTTAAAAAGTAAAACTTCCTTGCTACTGTAATGCAGTGCTCTTTTGTATTTATCATCTATTTTATGTATTCTACTTCTAGTGTTGCATCTCAGTGTAATTTTGAGTGGAGATGAAATGCAAATATAAGTTATAATTCAATTGCATGTGGCGATTGCTGTGCAAATAACTGAATTGAGGCACTACTCTCAGAAGCAGATACTTTGTTACATGGCACAATTCATGTGTGCTCAGCACTGAGTCCTACATTAGCAAGTAAATCATTTCTACAGGATTGGCAAGGTTATTTTTACGGAAACTTGAAGACACACATGTTAGTTTGGAGATAGTTATGATATGGGAAAAAGATTGCTTTAAAATAAAAAAGAACCTATAAATATAAATGTGTGCATGTGTGAGATCTTCTTCTCCTCCTCCCCCTCCCCCTCCTCCTCCTCTTCCTCCTCCTCTTTCTCCTCCTTTCTCCTTCTTCTTCTTCTTCTTCTTCTTCTTCTTGTTCTTCTTCTTCTTCTATCATCATCATCATCATCATCAACAATGCCTTCACCATAATGTAGAAGCTAGTTTTGAGTAAGGCAGCGAAGCAGTGTCTGAGAGCTATTGATGGTGCAAGGATCTCTCCAGGCAAAACGGTGAGATGTTCAGTTTGTCTCTGGTAACTGGATTCTTGCTACAAATCTTGGCCACCATATCCTTTTCTATTAAACATACATATTCCTTCTCTAAAACAATGTACCAAAAATTTCAGTGTTTTCCTTTCTAACTCATGCAATTCACAACTATCCACAAACTCTGTCTAAAACTAGATTTGCAATCAAATACATTCAAATAGCACCCCCACCCCAGTTCCAACATTGATTAGCAAAGACAGAAAACCATGCTTTGTTTCAGAATTGTTAGCATATGATAGGCACAAAAGAGTACCTTGGCTACAGTCCTCATTACCTAAACACAATTTATTTTAAAAATTGCCTTGAAAATTTTAATCCAAAAGCATATAATTAGCTGAAAACAATGATTATGTGGTCCATCACCCTGGTTTTCTGTTCAAGGCTTTCTGGACGAAGTCAATGAGCAATACCTTAACTTCCTACATACTTTTGTTTTAATCTGGAGCTTCTTGAAAAAAAAAATGTTCCTTCTATTATCCTGGGTCTGCTTTCTCTTTGAGACTGAGGACTCCACTCTTGATAACATCAGTAACAGAAACCAATACTGTGCTACAACATACAAGCCTACTGAAAGAGTTGCTTACAGATAAGGGCAGGAGCTAGTTTAGCCTATTCATGTTGCAATCTGAAAACATTAATCCACTAGACATCTTCATTCACCCAGTCCCCTTGCTACACCCCCAATTTAGAGAAAAAAATCTATTTCTTTGTACTTCTAAGTGGAAATTCTAGCTGATTGCTGATAAACTGGGCACTGTAGCTGTCAGCAAGTGATGTTATACAACCCCGGGAAATGTCCCTCACATCACATGTGATTGCTGATAAACTGGGCACTGTAGCTGTCAGCAAGCGATGTTATACAACCCCGGGAAATGTCCCTCACATCAGTTGGCTTTGCATTGAATAAGCTGCACTCTATCAGCAGGTAATTGTCTTTCTTTTTTTTTTCTGTCTCTAGCAGTGCATTCTCTGTCTCCCCGGTGCATAAAGCCCCACTCCATCCACAAACATGCACTCACACATGTTTCTGCTGCAGAATAGGACAGCTAAATTCCAAGCCATTGTTTTTACAAAGGAAAAGGCTAAGGCAAGACTGGAGTGAGATAAAATACCTAAAGAATAAGTTCAAAATAATCAAGGTAAAAAAATTGAGGGTTTGAGAATGACGACCACATGACAAGTTTAGGATGAACTTGGGTCAGGTCATCAATGAAAGGTTCTTGTCCAGCACTGGTTCCTAAGGCAGAAAACAGCTTGCTCATATAATTATATAACGTACATAAATGAGTGATCAGATACACGAGCAGAAGGAAAAACAGGCACATCAATGGAAAGTTTTGGTAGCTATTAGAGAATTAAGGTTGAACATTAGGTCCCAGATGATGCTCCAAACAATAGCTAGGATTTCTCCCAGAGATGCTGAATATACAAGGAGGACTAGCAGTCAATATCTCATTTCAGGAACCATGTCCTTTGGGTATCTATAGGGTTTCACTAGGACCCTGGTATCAAATGCCCAGAAACAGAGAGCAATATTCCATAATAGGATAGATTTTCTTTTTCCAATCAAATTTTCTGACTTATCTAGATAAATAACAAATTAAAGTTTATTCCATTGAATAATAAATAAACTTTAAAAAAGAACTTTATGAAATTGAACTTATCATTTTGCTCTACTATATATCTGTCAAACAGTAAATAACTAAAGATTATATAATACTAGAGGCCTGATGCATGAAATTCCTGCAAGGGGTTTGGCCCTCACAGCCCCAGCTGCCCCAGCTGGCCCTCTCAGCCCCTTGCAGCCTCAGCCAGCCCTCTCAGCCCCTCGCAGCCCCAGCTGGCCCTTGCAGCCCCTTGCAACCTTGCCCAGCCCTCGCAGTCCCAGCTTCATCTGGAAGGTCCTCCAGAAGGTCGTCTGGAATGTCATCCGGATGGTCACTCAGCCCCTTGCAGCCTCAGCCAGCCCTCTCAGCCCCGGCTTCATCTGGAAGGTCCTCCAGATGGTCGTCTGGAATGTCATCCGGATGGTCATTTGGCTATTTGGTCTAATTAGCATATTAGCTCTTTATTATATAGGATTTGCTATGTGCCAGACTGGATACCAAAAGTTTTTGTTTTAACTCATATATTTTTACTTATCGGTATCGCACTCATCATTTTGATCTTCATTTTACACACGAAACTAAAGCACAATGTCACTTAGTTATAGTCATTTGACAGTGTTACATAATGAAAATCATTTGACTATGTTACATTGATTGTACATATGTTACATGTGACTATGTTATAATGACAAAATCATTGACTATTTTGCATAATCAAACCCTTGGTAAACCCAGGATTTGACTGCAGGTAGTCCAGGCTCTAATTTGCAATAATCTGATAACCAGGTAAATTGACAGAGCAACAAGTTTAAAGACCCTGATGAGGGGTTCAGAATATCATGTACCTGAAGGATGAAGAATTTGTACAAGACTGAGAACTCATTGGTTCAATGACATTTATAAAAGGCTGTAACTATACCCCAAGGTATCAATACCAAGATATTAGAGATTTATTAACTAAGTGTGGGAAACCGCCTATTGTCTTCACTAGCAGAAAGGTGTGGACAAGGAACCCAGAATGCTGGTGACCCTTGAGCCCTGGCAAAGGTCAGAGCTATGCACCCACTGTTTAGTCCAGACAATGGTAGCTGAAGCAACTTCACCACCAGATAGTCATGTAAATCCTTACTGGTAAGATAGTCTGTCTGATACTGGAAATTGCCTGCCTAAGGGCTATAGGTGTATCCCAAACTGAATAAAAGGATGGCAAGGCCTGAGCCCAAGCAGAGTCCATTCTCTTGCTTTGGGCTCCTGCCTGGCCCCCCAGTTTACAAATTATTATTTCTTGTCTCATCTCTGTCATTTGTGTGTGGCCCCTTCTCCAGAGCCCGAACCTTGAACCACGCGGGACATGGGTCACTCACAACTAAGTACAGTAGTCCTCCCTTAACCATAGGTTTGCTTTCTGTAGTTTCAATTATCTGAGGTCAACCATATCTGAAAATGTTAAATGGAAAATTCCAGAAATAAAGAACTTATAAATTTTAAATTGTGCACTGTTCTGAGTACCTTGATGAATCTTACACCATCCTGCTCCATCCCATCCTGTAATCATTCTTTCTTCCAGTATAATCATACTGTAAAGTCTATCTATCTTAGTATCTATCTCAGTTATCAGATGGACTGCTGCAGTACTGCAGTGTTTGTGTTCATGTAACCCTTATATTATTCAATAAAGGCCCCAAAGAACAAGAGTAGAGATACTAGAAATTCGGATATGCCAAAGAGAAGCCATATAGTGCTTCCTTTATGTGCAAAGGTATGTCTGTATAGGGAAAAAACAACAACATAGTACATATAGGGTTTGGTACTATCCATAATTTCAGGCATCCACTAGGGGTCTTGGAATACATTGCCTGCATATGGGGGCAACTACTGCATTTTTTTCCCTTTAAAAAACCAACCTGGATTTATCTTCATCAGTTTGTCTAAAATCTTTTAAAACTGTTTCTACTTTATCTGTGTATGAAAATGGAAATACTATCTTTTGTGACAGTTGAAAAACAAATGGCACCTAGAATTTCCTTGAGAAAGCCCACCTATGCTTGATCTTTTAAATTCTAAAAAAATTATTTTTTTAAAGGTAAATTCTTCTTTTAAAAATATATTTTATTGATTTTTTACAGAGAGGAATGGAGAGAGATAGAGAGTTAGAAACATTGATAAGAGAGAAACATCGATCAGCCGCCTCCTACACACTTCCCACTGGGGATGTGCCCACAACCAAGGTACATGCCCTTGACCGGAATCGAACCTGGGACCTTTCAGTCAGCAGGCCGACGCTCTATCCACTGAGCCAAACTGGCCACGGCAAATTCTAAATAAAATTCTTACGACTGTGATCATCACTTCATCAGCAGTGCATCAACCCTGCCGGACCAATAACATTAAAATAGCATGAATAAAGAGAGAGCTGTTTCCCAGAAAAAAACAAAACAAAAAAAACTAGAAGTGGGAATTCATTATCCATGCTGGGAAATTTGTCCCGGGACTCAACAACATTGAAAACAGGTAAATCCCTAGCACTGATGCCATGTCACCAAATCAACAGCCTCACTAGCAGCCATATGCATCCTCACCCTTGCAGTAACAGCCATTTATTTGTAAGAGATGAAAAGACTCCATTTCTCTCTTCCTGAATGAGCATCATCAGGCAGATTTGTCATCTCTCAGTGAAGGAAACTTCTACTGCTTTTTATAGTGTGGAGTGTCCAAGAAGCTGTCAATTAGATTTGGACAGAGTGGAGAAACTAGAAGAGCCGAGAAGATAATCCTTAGGTGGAGGGAATTAAGTTTGCTCCTTAAGAAGACTTTAAAATAGATACTGCTAAGTAGGCCACAAAAATAGGTCCTTGCCAGAATAGTTACATCAGATTCAACAAATGTTTATCATATATTGATCACAACTATTGCAGAGGCCTAAAAAAGCTGGACCTCATTGCCTTAATAAAATTATTCCAAAAGTGAATATAGAGCATAAGAAATTAGATTTTGACACAAGTTGGGAACAAAGTAGTAGCAGGGCCTATGTGGTTGAGATTGATATAGTTTTAAGAAAGTAAACTATGTATGCACACATATGAGCAAAACCAATGGATACAGACAGGGGTGGGGGAGTGATGAGGGCACATGCTGGGGAGTGGGAGCAGCCGGGGAGAAGTCAATGGGGGAAAAAGAAGACTTATGTAATACTTTAAACAATAAAGAATTTACATTAAAAAATAAAACATAGAATTAAAAAAAGGAAGTAAACTAATTTATCCTTAAAAGGTAGTATGCAACCAGGTACGAAACTGGGCTATGGGATTAGACAACTGGGTAACAGCACCTTCTGTGGCTTAGGAAAGATTCTGGCTCAAAATATCCCTGTCTCTGTAGAACCAGCTACTGGGAAAAAGTGGGTATTTTGGTATGAAGGCTGAGGAACCTCATTGGTGGGAAGGGATTCATTGTACTCTGAACCTCTTCCTTTTGGAAATTTAATGTTACAGAACTTTGCTAAGGTGGCTGAGGTTAACTGGTAGTAAAGAATGTGGAGGACCCACGAAGATTTTCCCAGGAGGGAAGGGGAATTAGCACTGGTGACAGAATTTCAGCATTAAGGCCAAGAAGAATGTGGGCCAGTGGCTGGCTTCGAAACAGTGTGTGGCTGAGGCCAGAGACCCTCTGCAGTCCAGCCGCCGTGAGCTGGAGAGGGCGCTGGGAGCCATGGCTGAGGCGGCAGCTCATAATGACAAGCACTGACACTGAGGACACAGCACCGGATTCTTTTCTGTCCAGAGCAGGAGTCTGTCAGTTGGGGTGTGATTGAAGCAGTGACAAAAGAAAAAGCTTAGTTTATGGGATGTGTTCCCAATAGTCACCGTGTGGGTCTGTGCCCACTAGAGAATGAGCCCGGAGTGATGTGAGACCAAACTGCTTTCCACTGCAATGGGAGGAAGGTGACCTTTGGAGGAAGGGGTTCTGAAGCTTGGACTCCTGTGTGTGTGTGTGTGTGTGTGTGTGTGTGTGTGTGTGTGTGTGT